>NW_009243011.1:4802-7976 GCF_000388065.1 Fonticula alba | reverse complement strand
TCGGGCGCCGGGTGCGCCCCCTGCGAGGCGCACTGCGCCAGCTGCCCGGCGAGCGCGGCCACCTGCGCCCTGTGCGAGCGCGGGTGGCTGCTGGACGTGCCGAGCTGCGTGACCGGGTGCCCCGGCTCGTCGGTGGCCCTGGGCGGGCTGTGCACCGCCTGCCACGGGTCCTGCGCCACGTGCTACGGGCCGGAGCCGGAGCACTGCCTCACCTGCGGCCCGGCCGCCCCGCTGCACCTCGACGGTGCTTGCCTTGGCGCCTGCCCGGCCGGCACCTACCAGGCCGGGCCAGCATGCCTCCCCTGCAGCGTCTCGTGTGCTGCCTGCTCCGGGCCCGACGGCAGCGAGTGCGTCTCCTGCCCCGGGGACCGGCTCCTCCTCGAGGGCCACTGCCTGTCCTCCTGCCCGGAGGGCTACTTCCCCCAGGGCAATGTGTGCCGGCCGTGTGCCCCCTCGTGCCGGACGTGCCGCGCCCCGGACACATGTGCCTCCTGCCCGGCGGGCGCCCTCCTGACCCCGGCCGGGGCGTGTGACACGGGCTGCCCGGCCGGCTGGCTGGCATGTGCCCCATCCGGCACATGCGTCCCCTGCCCGGAGGGCTGCGCCGAGTGCCGGCCCGGCCAGGCGCCCTGCTCGGCCGAGTGCACTGCCTGTGCCGCCGGGTGGGTCCTCTCGGATGGTGCCTGCCACGGGGCCTGCCCCCCGGGCCAGTACCATCCCCAGGGTGCGGACCGGTGTGCCTGGTGCGAGCCCGGCTGCCGGACCTGCTTCGGCCAGGCGGACTCCTGCACCAGCTGCCCGGCGGGGCTGGTCCGCACCAGTGCCGGCACATGCGCCGGCTCCTGCCCGGCCGGCTCGGCGCCCGTGGATGCGGCCTGCCTGCGGTGCCCGGCCGGCTGCGAGCAGTGCACCGCCGGCGAGGGCCAGGCCGGCTGCACCCTCGAGGCGGATGGCTCGCTCGCCTGCCCCGTCATGGGGTCCTGTGATGGGTGTGCCGGGGGCCTGTTCCTGGTGGACGGGTCGGCCTGCGTGGCGGCCTGCCCGCCCGGCACCTTCGGCCAGGAGGGGCCCCTCTCGCCGGTGTGTGCTCCGTGCCATGTGAAGTGCCGCGCCTGCACCGGGCCCGGGGCCGAGGACTGCAGCCGGGTGCCCGGGTCACGCTCTTCGCATGTTGGCCTGGCGGTGGGCCTGTCGCTGGGCCTGCTGTTTTTGCTGATCCTGCTGCTTCTGCTCGTGCTCTTCCTCGTGCGCCGGCACGCCGGCATGGCTGCCACCGGCAAGGACCCGGCGGACGCCGAGGACGCCACCATGCTGAACACCATCGTGGAGCTGGCCCTGCCCGGGGCCATCCTGGTGGGCGTGGACACGGACTTCCGGCCGCTGGATGAGCAGCTGGGCGCCGGGACCCAGGCGTCGGTGTATGCGGCGCAGGCGATCGGAGCTGGCATCGCCGCGCGGCTGGGCTGCCCGGACGTGGTGGCCGTCAAGAAGATGCGGCCCGAGGCCATGGCCCCGGTGCACCACGCCATGTTCCAAAATGAGGTGGCGCTGATGTGGCTGCTGCGCGAGCACGGCCACATCGTCCGGCTCTTCGGGTACAGCGAGCAGCCGCCGGCCATCGTGATGGAGCGCTTCGACACGGACCTGGACACGCTGCTGCACTCGGAGGTCCCCCTATCAAGCCTGCAGCTGGCGGACATCTGCCAGCAGTGGGCCTCCGGGCTGGAGGCCATGCACGCGCACGGGATCGCCCACTGCGACCTGAAGCCGGGCAATGTGTTTGCCAGCCAGCGCCCGGACGGGGGCTGGCGCGCGGCCCTCGGCGACCTGGGCACCAGTCGCAATCTCAATACCGACCGGTCGTCGGTCCTCGTCAACACCATGCCCGAGCTGAACGCCATGACCGTGCGGTACGCCGCGCCGGAGGTGATCGCCGCCTTCCTGCAGGGCGCCCCGCTGGACCGGCGGCACTTCTTCCCGGCCGATGTCTACAGCGCGGCGGTCATGCTCCTTGAGTGCATCACCCGGACCGGCCCCTGGCCCGGGCTGGCCCTGGACCAGATCGTGGCCGCTGTCCAGGCCGACGGGCGGCCCGACACGGCACCCCTCCCTGCGGACGGCCCGCTGGCCAGTGTGCGTGACCTGGTCCAGGTCGCTTGGCACAGCCAGGCCGACCGGCGCCCGGCCGCGGCGATCTTCCGCCAGCGCTGTGTGGCTCTCCTCCTCGCCACGGGCGGCGACCCTGGCCACACGCCGGCCGGCACATGCTGACCCTCAAATAGACCACACCCCCGGTGGAGGTGCGCCCCGAAATGCCGGCCCGCCAGGGCGGCGGGGAAGCCCAGCCTGCCGCCGATTCACGGGCCTGGGACTGGCAGGGGCGGGGGTTTGTCACACGTTTCAGGGGGCCACATTCTCCGGCGGGCATTTTGGGCGGGCCATTAATTCCGGGCTTTCTTTTCGCGCGTGCGCGCGCACACGCGTGCTTGTCTTGTGCGAGCGTACGCGCGTGTGCGCGTGTGTGTGCGTGTGTGTGTGTGTGGCGACCTTCCTGCTTGGTGGAGCGCCCCCCGGCCCTGGGGGCCGGCGACTTCGCGCCCGGGGGCCCGCTTTTGTTGTGTTGATCCTCACACGATTGCCGGCCCCTTCGAGCAGGGCTCCATCGACTTGGCAGGTGTGCCGCGCCGGGGGCCCTGTGCCGGGAAGAAAACAACAACACCACCAACAGCAGCCAAAGCAACGGCCAAAGTGATGGCCGAACCAACAACACTGGCAACAACAAAAACAACAACAAAAACAGCAACAACAACAACAACGGCAACAGCCCCTAGTGCCCCTCAGCATTCTCCCTGGTGGATGCGCCAGGCCCGCCAATACACACACACACACACACACACACACACACACACCCGCATGTATGCAGGCTACAGGCCAGACTCCATGCTCCCGTCCAGTGGGGAGCCAACCACGGGCTCCGGTTGTGGCCGGGTCGACCCTGGGCCCCCTCCCCGACGGGCTGGTTGCTCTCCCACGGGGCCCCCCGGCGCGGGCGGATGTGCCCAGCTGGCCGTTGGGAGCTGGCATCCCCCGGCCGCCCCCGACACCCCCCCCGCAGCCCGGCGTGGGCCTGCGCGTCGCCCAAGTAAAGGGCCTCCCCCCGCTCGACATGGCAGA
>NW_009243011.1:0-3842 GCF_000388065.1 Fonticula alba | reverse complement strand
CCCCCCGCGACCCTCCTTTCACTCCTGATCACTTGCCGCCGCACCCATCATGGCCGGCGGCGCGGCCCCCACCCCGGCCCTGGTGCTGGCGCTCGCCCTGCTCTGCCTGCTTCTGGCGGCCTCGCCGGGGCGCCCGTCCGGCGATGTGTACCTCTACGCCGGGCGCCATCCGGCCCTGCCCTCCGGCCATCCGACGGCCATTCACACGGTCATTGGCCAGCCCTCGGTGGCCTGCGTCCTCTCGGAACCCCGGGCCATGTACTTCCACGAGCAGGTGGATTCGCTGGACGCCCAGCCGGAAACCCGGTGGGGCAGCTTCTTCTCTCGGGAGCCCATGTACTTCACCTTCGGCTCCGGTCCCGACCCTCCGGCCGAACGGGTGGTGGACCTGCTGCCGATCCCCGGACAGCAGCTGCCCGTGGTCGTACACCACACCCGCCAGTGGATTGGCTTCTTCGCCTCTCCCGATCGGTGGAATTTACCCTCGTCCGACGTCGAAGTGCTGGCCTGTAATGCCAGGCTCGACTCGCGGGTCTCCTGCGTGGGCCTGCACCCGGCGCCGGCCGGCAATCCGCGCCAAGTGTACTATGGCGTCCTGAGGGAGGGCGGCCTCGAGCAGATCAGCATGAATCTGTCCCTGCCACCTGGCCCGGTCTTGGCCGCCCCATCGATTGAGGGCAACTTCCTGCTCGCCAGCGGCCAGAAGCTCATCAGCCTGTTTACCATGTTCGATGGCACCGGCGTCCACCTTGAAACCCCGCTCGCCAGCCCAATCCACCAGCTGGCCTGCACATGGGCCGTCTCTTCGCCGGACACTTGCCCCGACAGCGGGGACGCCGTGGTGCTCTTGGCCAATGGCGAGGTCCACATCCTGCCCTGCCATCGGACCTTCGCTGCCAACCCCCCGCCGGGGGTGGTTGGCCGCCTGCCAGCCGGCCTCTCGGCCTCCACCACCCGGCTCGTGCCCCCGCCCGGGGTCAAGACCCTGGACCAGCCGCTGCGCCATTTGTACTTCCTGGACATGGCGGCCCCGGCCAGCCCGCGCATCTGGCGGGCGGATGTCCTCCCCGACGAGCTCCTCTGGCGCCGGGTCATTCCCCCGGCCCGGGTGACCAGCCTGGCGGATGTGACATTGGCGCGGCTTCGCATGTCCGGCTCCCCGGCCCCCGGGGCCTGGGCCCTTGTGGCCCAGGGGATGGCCCTCTTCGACTCGCAGGCCCTCCGGTGCGGGCAGGATCCCAGCATCGTGTGCGATGGAGCCGACCTCGCCAGCGGCTCGCCGGACGGGTGGGCCTGCGCCGGGGCACGCGCCGAGGCGCCCTTCGTGTCCACGAGCCAGCTGTGTGCCGGCTGCGCCGATGGGCACTTCCTGGATCGCCCTTCCCGTGCGTCCCCCGCCTCCGCTTTGACGCCTGCTCGGCCGGGCCCTCTTCGGGCCCCGCCCGGCCACCGGCCGCTCCATTGCCCTGACACGCTCCGCCGACCGCCGCCCTGCCCCCAGCCGGGCCGCCCTTCGCCCACCCGAGCCACAGCTGCCAGCCCTGCCCATATGCCGGCTGCCGCGAGTGCGACCGCATGGAATGCCTTGCCTGTCAGCAGGGGCTCTTCCTGGAGCCCAGCGGCCCTGCCGGCAGCATGGTCTGCGTGGGGGCCTGCTCGAGCGGGTTCGCCCTGCTGGCCGGCGTGTGCCAGCCGGCCAACTCGCTGGCCCCTCGGACCGGGCTCGGGCCGCCTGCCCCGGTCAGCCCGCCGGGCATCGGGCCCGAAGTAACCATCTCCGCCCTCGGGCCCACGCGCCTCCGGGTGGACTCCGCCACCGGCATGCCGGTCATCCCGGCGGTGGGCGCCGCCCCGGCGAATGCCCTCCTCCTGACCTCGCAGCCGGGGACCCTCCTGCTGCCGGTGGCCGAGCTGGAGGGCCTGGACCAGGCCACCCCGGTGCCGGTGCATCTGCTGCAGCCCGGCGCCGGCCTGCGGCCGTGGGTGTCCTTCGCCGAGGTCGGGCCCCTGCACCATGCCGGGCACCTGCTGCTGGGGATCATCTTTCTGGATGCCGAGGGGGACACCTTTGAGGCATGGCTGTCCTGCGCGACACCCGACCCGGCCACCGCCTGCTCCCCCTCCGCCCCGGTGGCCGCGCACGCCACCGGCTTCCAGCCCATGCTCGAGGTGCGCCGCCTGGACGAAGCGTCGCTCCTGCTGTCCTCCGCCAGCGAGGGCATCCTCCTTCGGGCGGCCCCCGCCTCCGGGGGCTTTTCCCGCACGTACTTCTCGGCCTCCGCCACCCTCCCCCTGGCCGAGGGGTGGCTGCTGCAGATGCGGGATTTCCGCCGGGCCGCCGCCGGGCCGCAGACCCTCCTCCAAGACCTGGACTCTCGCTGGCCCGGGCTCGATGGCCAGCTGCTGGAGGTGACCAGCCTCCCGGGGGCCCATGTGCCGGTTCTCCTGCCCCGGGGCGGCGGCCCGGCCGGCCCGGGCCCCGAGCTCGTGCTGGTCTCGCTCCAGGCCCATGCCTCGTGGGCGGTGCTCCGCGCGCCGGGGGGCCTTCCGCCCGACGGCCCAGCTGGCCGGTTGGCCCTCGTGCCGCAAGGGCTCGGGCCGCTGCCCCGGCCACTGGCCCCGGGCCCGGGCCCGGGCCAGCATGTCCGCGTGCTGGGCGTCCAGCTCCATGGCCAGGGCGCGGACTTCCCGAGCGCGCTGCTGCTCCTGACGCGGACCTTCTTCGCGGTGTCCCTGCTCCGGTGCCCGGCCGCCGGGGGCGCGTGTGCCCTGCTGCCGGCGGTCGTGACGGGGCTCCCCGCCTGGGCGCACCTGCCCGAGGATGCGCCCTTCTGGTCGGAGCCGATCATCCACCCCCCGGGCCCGGCGACCACCGCCAGCCCGGCGACCAAGCTGCTGACGCTGCTGCTCTGCTCCACCACCACCGGGCCGCTGAGCGTGGCCCTGGAGTCGGCCTGCCCGCCGGACACCTTCGGCCTGGGCTGCACCCCGTGTGATGCCGCCTGCCGGGGGTGCTCCGGGCCCGGGGTCGCCGGGTGCTCGGCCTGCCGGGCATGGCTGCCCGGCAGCCCGGCCGCCTGTCTGGCCGCCTGCCCGACCGGCCTGCATGCCGACCCGGCCGGCGAGTGTGCCTGCCACGACACCTGCCGCACATGCGAGCCCACCCCCCCGGGCAGCGGGACATACACATGCAAGGCCTGCATGGCTGGCCATGTGCTCGCGCCCGGGGGCGCCTCTCCCGACCGGTGCCTCGCGTGCGATGGCACATGCGCCGAGTGTGCCCTCCCCGGCGACTCGGAGGCCTGCACCGCGTGCTCCGGCCAGCGCTGGCTCCTTGGAGGGGCCTGCATCGAGCAGTGCCCGGCCAGCATGTGGCCCGACGCCGGGGCCCGGGCCTGCCGGGCCTGCCCGGCCGGCTGCACCGGCTGCACCTCGGACACCCAGTGCACCGGGTGCGCCGAGCGGCACTTCCACGGCCAGGACGGCCTGTGCCATGCGTGCGATGGCTCCTGCGCCCGGTGCGACGCCCGGGCCAGCTGCACGGCCTGTCGCGCGGGGCTGATCTTCCTGTCGGTCGACCCGCAGGTGCCGTCCCTCTGCGGCAGCACCTGCGCCCCGGGGGAGCTTGTCGCCGACGCCCGCTGCCAGGCCTGCGATGCCTCCTGCGCCCTGTGCTCGGGCGCGCCGGACGCCTGCCAGGTGTGTGCGGCCGGGCACCGGTGGGCCGGGCCGGCCCCCGGCCCCGGGGGGACTGGCGCCTGTGTCGCCTGCCCGGCGGGCTGTCTGTCCTGCACGGCGGATGGCCGCTGCCTGTCCTGCGCGGCGGGCCTCCTGCTGGAGCG
>NW_009243010.1:16003-16643 GCF_000388065.1 Fonticula alba | reverse complement strand
CGCCCCCCCCCCAATGCTCACCGCCGCCCCGGGGCCCTGGGTATGGGGCGCGTGTGTGTATTTGCAGCTGCCCTTCGTGCCTTCCTGCGGTTGCGCCTTGGGGCCCCCGGCCGATGACCCGCCCGGCCCGGCCCACCCCAGCGCCTTGGGGCCCGGTTCTCTTCTGCCCCCTGGTCATCGGGCCCCTGGTGGCCGCCAGTTGCCCCGACGCCGAGCCGAATGCCGGCCGTGCTCCTGTTCCCCCGCCCCCCCGAGTTGTCCTCCCCATCGGCGCGTGCGCCCCTCCGGATGGGCCAAGCATGTCCATTTGTGCCGGAGAGCCCGGGATGGATTCATGTGTCGCACACGAGGGAGGCCCTGTTGTTGTGTCCCTGCCCCTCCCCCGGCCCCGGGACGCGGTTGAGCCGGCGGCGGGTACCCACGCTCGGGCCCGGGCGACGCGTCGCCTCCTTCGTGCCCTCGTCTGGGACCCCCGCGCCAGGACCGTGGGACATTGGACGCCCGGGCCGACCGTGCCCGACCCGGGACCGGCGAATGTCTGGCGAGCGCCCTGGCGCCCGGCGGCCAAGTGTCCACGCCGCAGCCCATTCTCCCCCGGGGCGCGGCAGGGTCGAGCGAACGCCCCGGGCCCGGCCCCCCC
>NW_009243010.1:11923-12423 GCF_000388065.1 Fonticula alba | reverse complement strand
CCCCTTGTTCGACAGCCCCCCGCCCAGCCCAACTCGGCCCGGCCTCGCCTAGCCGAGCCCAGGACACTCCGAAAGGGCTGGGGGGGGGGGGGGGGCGGCGCAGGTGCGAGGGGGTCCTCTGTCATCCCCGGCCGGCAGACCGGGGCCGTGTGAAACAGTTTCGGTCATTGTTTGTTGGCGGCATTGGCGTGTGTACTGGCGTCCGTGCGTCGGGGCCCACCGGCGCGCGCGCGCGCGCCTGGGTATGAGCGTACGGCTTGTGCCCGGGCGCCCGGGCGCGGCCACCCACATGCGCCCTTGGGCCCCGGTCAGAACCCTTTTTACATGGCCCTCTTTGCAAATCCCCCCGCCCCCCCCAGACGAACGCCCACACCGACACACCTACCCGACGTGGCTCCCTGTACTCCGCGGCGCATCAGCCCGCGGCCGCGCCAGCACACCCATCGAGCCAGCCCCCGGCCCTTGCGCCCCTCGGCCTTTCGCCCTTCCTTCCCCGCCCC
>NW_009243010.1:0-7896 GCF_000388065.1 Fonticula alba | reverse complement strand
GGGGGGGGGGCAGCCGGACGCACGGCCGGACGCACTGCCGGACGCACGGCCGGACGGCCGGCGGTGGCCCGAGAGAGCCGGAGAAACGGGCTGGCGTGTTTTTCCACGTCCAGCCATCATGCCCTCGGGGGTGTGGCTGCCCTGGGAGGTGTCTGCTGCGTGTTGTCCTCGGGCCCCAACTGCCGGTTGGCCAGCAGCCACCCACAGTTGGCGGGATTCGGCCGCGCCGGCCTTTTGCCGGCCTTCTCATCCAGACTCACTTTATTCGCTCCCCCCCGCCTCCCGCTGGCGCTTTCTTTTCCCTTCCTAGATGCGTCACACTCCCGGGACCGTGTATACCACCCCGGGCCGCCAGCTTGCGCAGCGATGCCCCGCCCACAACACGATTCACCCCGCCGCGGAGGACAGAGCCGTGCACGACCCGATCCTCCCCGAGGCCCGCCGGCGGACACCGCGCCAGATCCAGCCTTGCACGGTGTCACATAGACTCGCCGCCCCCCCCCCTGCCCCCCCTTCTACCCGCTCACATGCGAGGAGGCTTGTGCCCACCGCCGTCATGGGTTGGCGCGCAGGTGTGGAAAGAGGCTATGTTCCCCACTGTCGGTGGACTACCGCGTCAGGCATCGGTCGGAAGAGCACTCCCCACTCTCCGCCTCCCATCCGCCTTTCCCTCACCCCCCCCCCCCCCCCTCCCTCGTAAGCCCTGTCAGCCGGCAGTACCGCGTTCTCACGCTCACGCGTTACTGTTTCCTGGTCCTTCTGCCATAGTCTCTCCTCCTTCTCCGGACCTCCGTCGCCGCCATCACCGCCGCTACTGTTTCTGCTGCTGCTGTCGCCGTCGTCGTCGCCGCCGTCGCCGCCGCCGCCGCCGCCAGATCGCATCCACATCGTCGGAATATCACCCCCCCCCCCTGCCCTTCCTTTCCCCACGCCCCTCCTCGTCTCCATCCTCGCCGCTCATTGAGCTAGAGGTCCGTACATGCTTGCCCTCGGCCCTCCCTCCTTCTGCCGGCCTCCTGTCCCCGGCCATGTTGCTGACACCCATGCACCCCGCCCCCTATGTGCCGTGGCTCCGGCGAAATGTGGCGATAGCAGACCCCCGCGCCGTCGGAAAGCGGATAAAGGGAGACAGGCCGAGCCTAGACCCAGCATCTTTTTTTCGCCGGCCCCTCTCTCTCCCCCGTCATATGGTGCGAAGGAAGCCGCCCGGCGGCCGGGCCTCCCCACTTGGTCCTTCACACACACACACACACACACACAAAAAAGAGCCCGACAAAAACTAACCCCCCAGCCCGTGTGCCCCCCGGCCACAGAGAGAACCCGACATGTCGGCTCCTGGAAACCTCCCCGCCACCGGGGCACCCGACCCCACCGCGCGCCACTCGCCAGGCACCTCGCCCGAGGAGTCTGCCTCCGGCGAGGCCGCCTCGCAGGTCGGCATCCTCGCCTCGCAGAAGCCCCTGACCGTGGGATCGACCGAGGCCGGTCTAAGTGGCTCAAGCACCGCCACACCGCCCCGATCGGAGCCCGTGTCCCCCGGGCTCCTCGACGCCGCGACCCTGGCCACCAAGCTGCCTCCCTCGGTGATTGCCTCCTTCAGCATGATCCCCAAGGAGGACACCACCAACGGCACGGCCTCCTCGCCGCCCGCCCCGATCATCGACTCTGGCGGCCCTCTTTCCTCGGTGGCAGCCGTCGTGGCGGCCATGGCCGCGGCGTCTGCCGCCGCCCGCAATGCCATCCCACCGGCCGGCTGGTCCGGCGCCGATGTGGAAATGGGCGATGCCGAAGAGCGCACCTGCGCGGCCGAGTCCGGGTCTTCCTCCGCCCCCGCCGCCGCCGCCGCCGCCGCCGCCGCCGCCCCCGCGGTGGCCCCGGCTGCGTCCCCGCGCACGGCCGTGCCGCTGGACACCGATGAGCAGCTGGCCGAGTCCATCGAGGCCATCATGGCCCTCTCCTCGCCGACGATGCGTGTCACCCACTCGACGAATGACCACACCCCGAGTCGCAGTGCCCTTCCGTCACCATCGCTGCCTGCCACTTCCTCCGGCTCCCACCTGCCGGCGAACTTCCTCCTGACCGCGGAGTACCTGCGCACAGGCAAGCTTCTCCCTCCCCCGGGCCAGCAGCCCGAGAATGTGGCGCTGTCTCCGCCGCACCCCGAGGCGGAGCAATCTCACGGCCAGCAGCCCCAGCCCCAGCAGCCCCGGGACCACCAGAAGCCTCCGAGCCACCCGTCGCCTCCCGGCCAGCAGCCTCCCGGCCACAAGCCCCAGGACCCACAGACCGCGCATGGTGCTCTCAGCTTCCCCCTCCTTGCGGGCAATCGTGGCCTGCTGGTGACGGGTAGCTCTTCGAGCCTGTCCTCCCCGACATTGGACACCTCAATGTTGGAGGCCTCGGACCCGGTGAAGTCCCCCTCCCCGACACCGGCCGAGGAGGTCCTCCACGAGTCTGGCCCGAGCGTGGCCACCACCCCAAGCCACTCGGCGCCCGTGTCGAACAGCGGCTCGCCCACTTCCGGCTCCGACAAGCCCAAAATCCCCGAGGGGTCGCAATTCTGCGAGTGGCAGGGCTGTAATATGCTCTTCAATTCGACGGAGATGGTGCGCCATCATCGTCACCAGGGGGGGGGGGGGGGGGGGGGGGGCGGAGCAGCCATGCCCTCCCGCATGCCGCAGCTGCTGCTGCCCCCCTCCTCCGTGCCTCTGCTCCCCCATTTAGCCTCTGCCTTCCTTTTCCCCTCTGCCTCTCTCTCAGCCCTCCCACGTCTCCCTCTGGTGCTTCCTTCTGTTAACATGTCGTACCATGCTTTTGCCGCCAGCTGCGCCGCCACATCAGCACCGAGCACATCGGCACCGTGGCCGGCAAGAACCGGTGCCTCGTATGCAAGGTGCGCCGCCGACCACCGCCGACATCCCCCCCCCCCGCCCCCCCGCCCCCACCACCATCACGGGGGATGCAACCGCGCGCTCCCATGGCCGGCCCCCCTCCCCATTTTGCATCATCAAAATGCCGAAGCACTCACCTCCCTGCCGCCTTTCCTCGCCTCGAACACAATCTCCCCAGTGGAAGGGCTGCGACCGGCTCGGACGGCCGTTCAAGACTCGGAGCAATGCCGTCAGCCATGTTGACTGCCACATCGAGGGCAAGCCACACTCGTGTGATTTCTGCAACACCGCCTTCAAGCGCCACCCCGACCTGGTGAAGCACATCACGGTCATCCACAACCAGCAGCTGAAGAGCATCAAGAATGGCCAATTCACGCACGGCGACAAGCCCCTCTCGGCCACGGTCATGGGGCTCATTAGCAATGGCCACGGATCGGCCGATGCCGGGCCCGGTTCGGTGCGCGGCACCAAGCCGCCTCCCTCGACCTCCGGCAAGCATTCGCTCATGTACCACCCGGGCAGCGGTCTTCCGCAGATGACGCCGCTCTTCTTCGGCCCCGGCGGGACCCTTCCCCAGGGCGCCAGCTTCGCCATGTCCGAGGCATATCCCAACCCGAGCATGCAATTCCCCCTGCACGACCCGAGTGCCATGCTCAAGGGCATGCCCTTCTTTGGCGGCATGCCCGGCGGGTCGGGCACAGCCTCGACGCCCTTTGGCCAGACTCCCGTGTCGCCGGCCGACCAAGCCGGCGGTCTGGTCCTGCCGGCGGTCTATTCCTTGGCCCCCAGCGGAGGCCTGTCTTCTTCCACGGCCCAGCAGCAGCAGTCGCAGTCGCAGCCGCAGCCGCAGCCGCAGCCGCAGCACCACCAGCACCAGCAGTCCCAGTCGCAGCCGGACCCCTCGGCCCAGCAGTCGCAGTTCATCTCGCCGCAGCTCTTCCAGCAGGGAAGTTTGCAGCAATTTGCGGCGGCGGCGGCGGCGGCGGCGGCGGCAGCGGCAGCGTCCACGGCAGGGACCAGCGGTGCGCCTCCGGGCATCGGGCTTTTGACCGGTGGCGGCTCAGCCTCGACTGGCGCTTCGTCGGCCTCCTCTCCGACAGTGGCCCTCCCTCCGGGCGGGGCGATGGCCACCGGCTCGATGGCCGCCCAGCCATTGCCCTTTGGCCAGACCCCGGGCAATGGCCCGGCGGCGGCCATGCTTCAGTCACTGGTCGGCGGCGGCCCGATGGCCGGCGGCAATCCCGCGTGGCTCGTGGCCGCAGGTGGGTCCCTCTCGGCTCCGGGGGGTCTGGTGGCCATGGAATTCCCCCCGGGCGAGCTGCTCATCGGGAATGGCGGGGCTCTGACCGGGCTCGGCCCGGGTGGCGGGTGGATGGGATCGCCTGCGCTCGGGAACGCAAGTCCGCCCACCAGCCACAGTGGCATCTCCAACGCCGCTCAATTGGCCTTCCAACAGCAGCAGCAACAGCAGCAGCAGCAGCAGCAGCAGCAGCAACATGCTCAAGGCGGTGTCTCGATCTCACTTCCCTCTTCGCCGGCAGTTCCAGCCGCCGGCACGATGCAGGCCGCCCAGCAACAGCAGGCCCAGCTCCAGCAGCAATTCCAGCAGCTCCAGCAGCTTGGATTTGTCGGCGGCTCTCCCGGGCTCCAGGCGATGCCCTCGCGCCCGGGGATCTGGCAGGCCGACATTGGCACTTCGTCGAAGCAGCCCGGCGTTGACCTCTTTGCTCTGAGCTGTTTCAACTTCCAGCAGCAACAGCAACAACAGCAGCAACAACAGCAACAGCAGCAGCAACAGCAGCAGCAGCAGCAACAGCCCGCCACCGGCCCCGCCGCCGCAGGAACAACGGCAGCGGCCGCCTCGCCCTTCGGCGGCCTGGCCAGCGGCACCGGCACCCCGCCCGGCACCTTCGCCAGTGGCGGGACCGGGGGCAGCGCCACACGGCCGGCACTCCGTGCGGTCCTTTCCGACTCGGCTCTCGGGGCTGCTGCCTCAGCGAGCAGCAGCAACGAGTCGATTGTCGCCACACTGGAGACCCTGGACGCCGGGGCGCTGGAGGCTGGCAACATGACCACCATGCACCAGGGGATGCCTTCGCCGGTCGGCAGTGCTGGGAGTTCGTCGTCGGCGCAGCTCGGCTTGGCCGATGGTGCCGCATCGTCGACCCTGCTCGGGGCCGGCGGGGCGTCTGGCACCCTGTCCGGCGGCATGGGACTTGGATTCCCCCCGCCCTCGGCTCCGGCGGCCAGTGGCCATGCGCCGCACCAATCCTTCCAGCAGGCGCACCTGGCGACGGCCGTGCATCGGGCAAATGCATCCAGCCCCTTGGTCAGTCCGCTGTACACCGCCGGCCCCGGGGGCAGCGGGCTGACCTCTTCCAAGTCGGCCAGCTCCTCGCCGGCCACCATGAACCCGACCGCGGTGTCTGGCTTGCTGACGACCACCCCCTCGCCGGGGCCTGGCAGTGCGTCTGCGCACTTTGCCTCGCCCAGTGGCCACTTCGCCGGTGGCTCGGGCCCCAGCCCGGGCTCCTTCCATGGGGGGGCCCATCAGCATGCCGGCGGGCCGGGCTCCGGGCCTCATGGGATTTCCGCCACGACGGGGCGCTTTACTCGACGCTTCTCCCTCCCGAGCATGACCTCCAGCCATCAGGCGTCCTTCGGTGGTGGGGCGGGCGCCGGGGCGAGCGACCTGGCCCCCGGCGGGGCCGGGCCGCCGGCCGCCGGGCCTTCGCACCAGACCACGGTGGTTGCCAGTGCCGGGGTCGGTTCCACCATGACCAGCGCCGCGCGGTTGTCCAGTCACTCGCCAATCAACCGCAACCGGCGGGGCTCCTCCCCGGCACGCATGAGCCAGCTCCAGGCTGCCTCGAGCATTGCTCGACTGGAGGTCATCAGCGAGGCGGCCGCGGCGGCGGCTGCCCAATCCCAGCCGGCCGCTTCTCGCAGCCGACCGGGATCCTTCCTGGACATGCCCTTCTCGGGACTGATGATGTCCCCGACGCCGGGGTCGACCCCGTCGCCGGGGCCTGGGGCCTTCGGCAGCGTACCCGGGGGCCTCCTGTCAGCCTCATCGTCAAGCACTTCGTTGGCGGCGGGTTCCTCCTCCAGTGGGGCGGTTTCGCCGCTGGATGCCGGGGCGATGCAGGTGTCCGGGCCGTCAGCCAGCGGCAATGGGCTCTTCAGCCAGTCCTATGCTTCGGCACCCGGCAACGGCGGCTCCTTCGATGGCACCGTATCTTCAGAAGATGCAGCAGCCAAGAGCCTGCTCTTGGAGCAGCAGTCTGCGCTCCTTCGGTCGGATTTCATCCAGGCCCTCCTTCAGCAGCAGCAGCAGCAACAGCAACAGCAACAGCAACAGCAACAGCAGCAGCAGCAGCAACAGCAGCAGCAACAGCAACAGCAGCAGCAACAGCAACAGCAACAGCAGCAGCAGCAGCAGCAGCAGATGCAGCTGAATCTCCCACATGGACAGACTGCCATGGCTGGTGTGCAGCCCGAGGTGGCAACCATCCCCCTGCAGGCAATCCTGGAGCAGCTTCTGCCGAATCTATCTCCGGAACAAATGCGCGCCCTATCGCAAGCCCAGCTGCTGTCCGGACAGCGAGGCAATGTTGCCGCCACGCCGACAGCCAGCTCTGTTTCTGGACCCGATTCGCCGGCCCTTTCGACCAGTGTGTCTATGCTCTCGGTGTCCGGCCCACTGGCGGCGCAGCAGGCACCCCGGCCCCCACTGCCAGGCACCGGTGCACACCATTCCTTCGGGCTGATTTCTCTGATTGAGCCGTCGGCCGGTGCCAGCAACGGCAATCCCACTGCCAGTCTCCAACCCGGCTCCACAAGTGTCCCCAGTCAGGATGCGGATATGGTCGATTCCGCATCCGATGCCTCCTTCATCCTCCAGCAACAGGCGCAGCAGGCGCAGGTGCAGCAGCTCTGGCAGCTCCGACAGCAGCAGCAGCAGCAGCAGCAGCAGCAGCAGCAGCAGCAACAGCAGCAGCAGCAGCAGCAGCAGCAGCAGCCGCAGCAGCAGCCGCAGCCGCAGCCGCAGCAGGACCTATCGAGCAAGTCCACCCAGCCATCCGCCGTCAATATCTCCATTCCCTCACACATCCTGGATCTCAGTGAGGCCGATCTTCGCCAGTGCATCCAGGCTGCCTTTTCCTCGTCACAGAACGCCGGCTCGGCCGACCAGCCGGCTGCCGGCACCGTGGCCGGGGGGAGCATCTCCCGGGCGCAACTTGACCAGGTCCTCCGAACCGCCCAACTCCGGGCACAGCTCGCCAATGGCGGCCCGACCAGCCGCGCTCCTTCGCCAGGGATGGCCCCATCGGCCATCGACATGCCCCTCGCCACGGGGACCCGCAGCGTTTCCCATTCCCCGGGTGCTGAAATCGCCCTACAGCAGCAGCAGCAGCAGCAGCAGAAGCAGCTTCTTCGCCTCGAGACCAACGCCAGGGGCGGTGTTTCTTCTTCGGCGATGGAGGAGCTCCGTGGAACCAACGCCACGGCCACCAGCTCCGAGGCCGCAGGCGGCCTCGGTGACCTCGTGCACCTCGCGACCTGTAGTGGAATCCCCATGTAAACGATAGATGAAGCAACACGTGAGTGAATTGCCACACGTGTTACATCGTGGGAATGATAGCATCCCAGAACAGCATTCCTCGGAGAGGAATGCGGGGTAGAACAACAGCCAGGTGGCCGCCGAGGCCGAGCGGCATAAACGCTCGACCGAGGACGGAGATACGCGGGTGGGCGGGCCCAGCCGCGGGGTTCTCAGTTCCAACCCCTGACCGAGCCCAAAGGTCAAAAAGGGGGACTCTCGTTGAGAGCCTCCTGAGAGCGAAAGCCTTAGCAGCTGTGTGTCGAAGAGTATACGGAAGTATAGCCGAAGCACCAGTTAGGCCGACGAACACCTGTTCTAAGGCTTCCTCTCGAACCCTTTTTAACATCCGAGTTCCTTTCTATTTTCGCTTGCCACTAACTCGTCTCAAGCCGAGTTACT
>NW_009243009.1:6689-11749 GCF_000388065.1 Fonticula alba | reverse complement strand
CATGTGTGTGCCCCGAGCGGCGCACCCCCCCCCCCCCCCCCGGCCAGCGTCCCGCCCGGCAGCTGGCCACGCCGGCCACCAGCAAGCCCACCCGCCCCCGGGTGCGCGTGTGACACCCGACCGCTCTTCATGCCTCCCATCAGCTGGAACCCCCTGTCTCTCTCTCCCTCTCCCCCTCTCTTGCCCTCTCATACTGCTCGAATCGCGGGGACCCATCGACACTCTGCCGCCTGCTGCCGAGCCCCCCCGACCGCCACGCACACATAGAGGCAGGCTGCACGCTGGGCACCCCCGGCGTGGCCCCTGAGCCCTGCACACCAGCCCGCTCGGCCGTCCCCCACCGAAGGGGCGGGGCCCGCCTCGCCCGGCCCAAGCCGATGCCGGGCTTCCCGCCAACAAACCGGGGCACAAAGCCGCCCCCCGGACTTGAGTGCCTGGGGCCCATGTTGGCGGCGACCCGACCGCAGGAGCCCGCCCGCCAGCTGCCCACGCATGTTCTCGGCCCATCTTTTTGTGGGTGCTGCCCCCATGTGCGGCGGGCCTGCCTCCAACAGCGGGAAGCATCGAGGCCCCATCCCCCCGAGCTCCTCCTGCCCCCTTCCCCCGCCCCGCCAAAGCCTCGCTGCCGTGTCCCACCGATGCCTTACAACCTTGACGAGCCGCTGCTGCAATCTCACGGGCCCCCGCCCGCCGAGATGCCGCCCCCTGCTTATGATCACCCACCCATGCCCCCGGGCCCCGGGCATGCTGGCGCCTACCCCCCATACAGCCCCCATCCGGCAGACCCGACGTCCCCCTATGGCTCGCCCCAGTACGCGGTCCGGGTCCATTCGAACCCCGCCCTGTTGGGGGTGGTCTACTCGCCGGAACTCCAGCGCAACATCTGGGCCCCCGAGCGCGTGCCCTACAGCAACTTCCTCGACTACCGGGAGTACTATGAAACGGTATCACCGAGGTCCTTCTCGGGCTTGCCCCCGCCCTTGTCGCCGCTCCCCGGCATCGGTCCCATCTAACCCATCGGATCCCCTTATGGCCTCCCTCCAACCGGGCCAAGCCCCTCCCGGAGCCGCCGCTCATCCAAAATTTCGACCGAAAGCTCCCCATCATCGCAGTACGCGGCACTTCCGCCGACCCTCCCTCCACATGCCCCGGCCCTTTCCTCCCTCTCCGACCTGGCCAAGACATGGCTGCGATGCTCACCCCATGATTGTCACCAGTGTATCCTTTTCCCAGCCATCGGACTGGCCCTGCTCCTGATCGGCGCTCGTGCGTAGCCCGGTTCTCCGGCCATCCTGGACCTTCCTTTTCGCTTACCTCCTCCCTCTCGCCCCCCGCTCTCTCTCCCTCTGTGTCTCGCCCGATCGCTTTTCCGCCGGAACACCGGTGCTCGGAACAGTGCAAACCCCCACCGACCTGGCCTGGATCGTCATGGGCGCCATTTCCATTGTGGCCGGCCCGAGCCTCGCACTTGTGCGTTGACCATCGCAGCGGACGCCTTTTTGCCCCCTCCCCGATGCCCTCCCTCTCTCGGCGCATCTGCCCCGGCGTCTCCAGGCCCTTCGATGGCCATCCCCCTTGCCTGACTCCATGCGGCCGCGCGATCCTTCGCCTTTGTCCCATGCATCCACGCACTCATGCGCCCTCCCCCCGTGTGCCTGATGTCGCCGGGTCTCCGGCTGTGGTTGGTCTTCTCTGCGTCTGTGACAACCACTTGCGACGAAATCGCCTCCCCCCCCCCCCCCCCCCCCCCCCCCCCCCCGCCCCCCCCCCCCCCCCCCCACCCCACGCCCCCCCCAACCGCCCCCTCCCATCCCCCCAGGAGGCTCTTGCGTGTGTCAAAACCGGCCGCATGCCTCCCCTCCCCCCGGTCCCAGTGTGTAAGTTCTGCAGTTTGACCGATACCGGCATCGACCGGCACATGGCGGTGTGTAGCTGGTCGACCGGGCTCGGCACGCCCCCGGTGCTGGCCTGCATCAATAGCCTGGGCCAGGAGCACCAGTCCCTGGTCATGGACCTCCTTCTCCGCCAGCGTAAATCCTGACCATCCCCGCACGAGCCATATGCGACGGCTCCCTCCGACCTCCACGTCGGGCCCCGCGCGGCTGGGCCTCCGAAGGGTGCGAACGGTCCACGCCTGGCCCTTTTAATCAGCCGCCACCACTCCTTGCCGGCATGCTTCCCAAGTTGCTCTCCTTCCCCCCTTAAAGCGCTTGTCGTCCAATACCTCACCCCCTTGCCCATCTTCGTCGGCCGAGCTGGCCGGTGCATCGGCCCTCTGTGCCCAACATGGATTACAATATATAATTACCAACATCCCCACTTGTCTGCCTTGAGGGGAATTTTTTTCGCGAGTCGCACTCGCCGCCCATGAAAGGCTGTCGCGGTGCGCGACAATGCCAAAGTCAGCTCCAAGGGGGCTCTCAGCGTGTTGACATTGCTTCCCACCTGCCTGGAGTGCTCCTTAATCCGTGGAACCCACCGTAAATCCGGCCATGCGAGAGCACTTGGCCCTGTGGCCAGGGAGAGCGCCCTTGGCCCGGATGTCTGCAAATCCACGGCCGGAGGTACCATCTGGAGGATGCCCACTCGGAATGGTCGGCGAAAAGGAGCGTTCTCCTTTCTGGTCTCGAGTGATGCCTTGGCAAAGCCTGACAGGTCTCCCCTTCTCGAAAACCAGCCATCCGCTGCATGGTACCCCCTCCCCGGGGGAAGGGTCGGCGATATGCCCCCACTCAAGGGAATGTGGCAGCACCGGATGGAAGCACCAAGACGATGGGGCTCCTTGCGATGGCCGGCCTCTACGCTGGATGCCCCACATTGGCTTCGGCATCGAGGGGCCGCGCACTCGTGCGGTGCGTCCATGGGCGAACGTGGTCGACATTGCTGAGGGTTAGCTTGTCTGGAGGCCATGAGGCGACCGTGATACCCCGATGATGCGCACAGGCCCACCGAGCACAAAAGAATGCCCTTGGCTGTGTGGCCTTGTTGTTCCACGAATGAAAGAATCCCTCCTGGTGTTGGCCACCCTCTTCGGTCGACCCGCAAGTGCGAGCGTGCTGTTACTCGATGAGACTCGCCGGTCCGCCCTTCGTGGCGAAGGGGATCGCTCCCAAGGACCGAAGCCCAGCGGGCCGGGCAGGATCCGTGCCCGGGGGTTCGTGCAGCGCGTACGCCCTGCACCGGCAGGCTAAACACAGGGCCAAAGTTCACCTCGGCAAACTCTGGCGGCCATGGTCCGTGTGTGGCCCGTCTCCCACCAGGCGCTGCGTGGCCTCCTCCGGAGGGAGCACGCACAGCCTTCTGGCAGCTGCTCGTCTTTCTACCGGCCACAGGGCGCGCACTCGACCGTACCGCGCAAAGCCAAGGACCGAGCATGCCGAGAACCCGCCCCCCACTGCCCACTTGTGGGGACCCTTTTTTTTTTTTCGGTCGCATCCGTCGAATGGTCAATTCCATCGGCACATTGTCCGATGGTCCCTCTCCCCTGAGAATGTCCCGGGGCACGGTCCCGAAGACGCTGGCTAACTGTCAAAGGGTGAAAGAAGGGCCTCCGTTCGAGGAAAAGGCCCCAGCTTCAGATCCTCGATGTTGGTCATGGATGGGCCCGGGAGACAGGACTGCTGTCGAAGGATTGGCCCGAACGAGCCGTGTGGGGCAGCTTTCTCCTCGCCGGGCCTGCCCTCTAATCGGCAACGACCAGCCATCAGCGCATCCTCCCCTCAGCCCGCATGAGGCTATTGCTAGCTCCAATCCGGCCCAAGCTCTCGGCGTGTGCCTGGGGACACGATCCAGATCCGGGTATTATTTGAATCCCAGTTGGCTGGTGTCTCCAGTTGCACGTCGGCGCCTCGACAAGCAGGTTTTCTATTGAAAATAGGCACGCATTCCACCTGCCGTCTCCACATTGCCGACGTGTCTATTCCCCCCTGGACATTTGCACCGACCAAGAGTCTTCACCTCCCGGACCGTGTGAGTGCGCTTGTCTGTGCCCATCTTCCTGCTCTCGGCCCAGGACCTTTCACGTAAAGCCCCCTCCCCGAAGAGGATGGGGCGAGTCGCACCTGCCTGCTTGATTCAGTATGTATCTCCAGGCACCGGCAACACCCGGACCGCCATTTGCCTCGAAATCGGCATGACCGGGGGCCTTCTGAGGCTAGCCCAGCTCCTCCTGGCCATCGGAAGAAGTAGCCTCCCCGCTTAGTTTCTCAATTCCTTCTCTCTCTCTCTCATCATTGCGCGACCGCGGTTTCGAGATGATGTGTGCGCTGGCAACTGAGATGGCTAGGCGCGAATCTCGCCCCCGCACTCCTGCGCTTTGCTTTAGGGGGCTTTCCGCCTTCACCCCCAGCCGGGCCTCATTGTCCAAGCGCTGGCCGAAATGCGGCCACATTTGGGGGGCCGCTCCTCTGAGTGCCCCCCTCTCACCCAGAGGGCCACCACGCAAAGGCCACTCGTCGCCGAAGCAGTGAGGGTTCCCCCTTCCTGGTTTCGGGGGATGTCAGGCAACAGAAGCCCCTGCCACAACTGATGCCCGTCCTTTCCACACCGGATCCCGCCTCGAGTATTTGCTGCCTCTCCGGCATCACAAAAAAACCCAGGGCCCCTTCCCCGGCCCCGCGCGCCGTGTTTCCTCCTCGCTGTCAGCTGGTCCAGTTGGTATGTGCCCATCAACAGGTGCCTTCTGTTGTGCCGAACGACCGGTCGCCCCTACACCCGGACACCTCTCTGTCCACTCCTCAACACCCTCTCGCCCATCATGGGCCTCAGTCCTCCACAACACCACGCCACGACGTCAGCCACCGCCAGCACCACTGGAAACAGACGGTCGCTTCTCCGGCCCGGGCTCTAGTCCGCCTTGTTCTGGCGGTGCTGGGTGCTCTTCGGGCGCCCGGCCGCCGCGGCTCGCCCCCCCCCCCCCCCCCCCCGGGTCTCCTGCTCCCGGAGGCCCCGCTGGCAACGGCGCCTTCGGGCGTCCTCCCGGACTTCAGCCCCAGCCACCCGACACTCGGGTATGTGCAATACTCCTTGAGCCATGACCGGTGTTCTATGTGCGCATCACA
>NW_009243009.1:0-4469 GCF_000388065.1 Fonticula alba | reverse complement strand
CCCCCCCCCCCCCCCCCCCCCCCGGCATTTTCCGCCTACGGTGATCCTACATGGGCCTCTTACACTCGCGGGAGCGCTTCCGCTCGTTCCGGCGAGGAAGTGCCCCCCGGGAATAGCATGTCACAAGGGCCCCCGAGAGCATGGGCCAAGCAAGCCAATCCGTGGCATTGCGTCGGATGCCAGCCGGGCATCTGGTCCCGATGGGCTTGTTTGATGGATGCCTCTCCCAGCCCGGGAAAGCCGCAGGGTGCCGGATCAGGACCAGTCGCCGGAATCGTAAGCCTGTGAGGCGCCCCGGAGAGAGAGAGAGAGGGAGGTGATCCACGGTATTTTCGGTTTTTCTGAAGCTGCACGCGAGCTGCTCCTCACATCGATGCACTCACGGCTGAGAGATGATAGGCTGCTTGCTTCGAGCGTGCCCGTGGGGCCACGCCATGGGGCCCGAAATACGGCCGAGGCGTTGAAGTCGCCGGGAAGTTCGCCTCCGTGACCGCTCCCTGCACGATGTCGGTCCCCGCCAGAGTGTTGCTCGCCCGAGAAAGAGGCAAGGTACCGAATGACAGAAGCTGGACGGCGGGAATGCCCTTCGGATGCCTTTTCCTCAGTGGTGTTCTTCCGGCCCAGCCAGCAGACGGACCTAGGGGCCCATTCACCGCTCGTCGCCGTCATCCCCCACACGCGCACGCATCAGCGAGCGGTCCTCCCGGTCGGATGCCAGATGCCCGGGGTAGCAGGGGGGATTCGGCCCCGATGGACTGGTGCAAATATCTGACGGCCTCTCGTTCCACCGCCGAAGGGAGCGGTTTGTTTCTGGTGTGCTGCCCCCCCTCCCATCCCTCACGATAGGACATCGTTCGGCGAAAGACATATAGCTCCCGCCTCCTCGCCCAGTCCGGGGCCTCCGAACCGCTGACAAGAGCCATGGCATGTGCATTTATTCGGGACAAAGTGCTCGCCCATGTGCAGGGCGCGGCCCCTGCCCAGGGAGCGGTCCAGTGCGCATCGCCCCCCATCTGACAGTATATCCCCTGGAGGTGTGAGAGCTTGCCTTTTTAACGGGGATATCTCCTTCCTCTGCGCCCCGCCGCCGAAGGTCATCTTCATGCAACATCTCGAGAGAGGACATCCATTTCTTGACGGCTTGTCCGGTGTGCCGGGTGCCGCTGAAGGCTCATCCGTCATGGATGTCGGCCTCTGGCCCGGAAACCAAGGGCCTGTGGTCCTTTCATTGGGACTGAAGCAGCGGTGCCCACAGTTGGTGTGTATTTCCTGCACCTGGCGTTCCCTTGCTCCCCTTACCGGATAGCCATCCGTCACTGGGCGGCCCTCTCGCCGCCCAGGCGTGTCTCTCGCCCCACGTGGCCGAAGTCCCGCTCGGCAGTCACTGTCAGGGACCGACAAGGCATCCGGGCGACCTACGTTAGTGTTGAGAGGGGGCCTCCCAATGCCAAGCCCAGGAGCATGCGTTCGCCGAATCCCTTTCCAGACGCCCCGTACACCATAGAGATGCGGCTCTCTGCTCCATTCGGCCATTTCCCGAGCAGAGGGTCTAAGAATGAGGGTGGGAGGAAGAGGGGGACGTGCATCGAGATGTCGGTCTGTCCAAGCGACCTTCAGCCGGTGGCATGTTGAGACTGGCCAGTAATGACTATCATCGGGGTTGGCCAGTCGCTCCAATCAAATCTCGAAGCCGCATGACATGACTGTCGAATTTGTTGGAGCGAACGTGCCCCGGCAGATTCTTCGGAGGCCGAGGCTCCCGGCATTGTCACGCGCGAGCAAGGCCATGCAGTTGGTGGTGTTGCGAGTCCCATCCCACACCTCGGACGTCCAGACGCTCGACAACTGTCTCGAATGCTATGGCATGGATCTCCCGATAGGAGGCCCCCTTTCGGGCATATACCGGGCATCCGCCGATGGCGTGGGAGGCGCACGTCCGAAGCCTTCTTGTCGCCGAGGGCCCATGCTATGTGAGACTGCCAGAAACTCGATCCATCGGGGAGCAACAGAGAGAGAGTATGCTACCGCAGACTGCTTCGACGCTCATGAGCGATGGGACTGCCCTAGCAACACGCCAGTCCCCATGTCCAAGGGCAGCCGCGAGGGGGCCGGGCTCTTTGTCGACGCCAGGCGACCTAGCATGTGGACAGGAGACGGCCCCTGCGAATCAAGTCCCTGACATCCTGGACTCCCTCCGCAGATGTGCATGCCAGGTGGGCATGAGCCTGGCACTCGAAAGTCCACCGGGGTCTCGGTCATGTACCCTGACCGAAATGATGGCCATGCGGAGTTGTCCCCACATCGGAAGACGGGGGGTTGCTGCTTGCCTGCCTTCCCCGGCGACCCCGCCTCTCCGATGGGACCGAAGAAAGGATCACCAGGAGAGAGGGCGGCACTCAAATAGCATAAGGAGTCCCTCTCCCCCGCGCGACAAGCCCGCTTCATGGGCACTCATGCATGGCCGCCCTCCCATCCAGACTCACACATACACACACTCTGCTTGTTCCCATCTTGTATTTCCCACTGTTGCATGGGAGCCATGCGACGTGCGCACGAAAGCGCCAAGAGAGCAGGGCACATCGCAGTGCCTCGCCCCCGACATGCCCAGGCAAGGAGGCAAGGGTGCCACTAGCCGGGGAGGGGCCTGACCAGGTGGCTCCACCACCGCGGCCAAGACCCCGCGCAGCCGGACGGTACATGTTCAAACCCACGACCCGGGGGGGCCAAGCAGGGAAGCAACCCGCTGGGCACCTTAGAAGCCCTGCTCCTTGCGCATGAGCAAGCGCATCATCGGCTGGTACTCGAATCCCAGGCGGCCAATGCAGGCGTAGATGGGCGGCAGAGGAATGTGCGCGGGGCGAATGCAAACCGCGTGGTGAATGCGGCGGCTCACACGAGTCAGGGTGCAAAACTTGCACGTAAGGAAGGCCGGCATTGGGGGGACCCCGCCTGCGCGAATGGTCAACGCGATGTTGGTATCCTCCACCAGACGTTCTTGATGCATCCGCCGGGCCCGAGCATGCATGAGGTAGATGAACTGCCAAGTGGCAGGAGGGGGGCACAAATGAAAGATGTTTTTTTTTTCCAAACACCACACACGTCAGTAGGTTGCAATGCCGAGGAGACCGGCACTGGCATTCGGGGGCAAGGAGGCCCCACGTACCAGGGTGTAAATGCCCCCGAGGAAGAGCATGGCCACACCGGCGCCAATCAGGAAGTAGGTCGCCGGGCCAATTGCTGCCGTGCGACCACAAGTCAGGAGACCCGGGGAAAAGTGTGTTGGTTAGAAACCCGCGCGATGTCCCACGCGATGAGGACCATGAAACGTCGGAATGCATACCCGCTCCAACGATGATGAAGAGCACGGCGAAAAACAGCGAAGAGGCCATCTAACAGCAAGCACCCGGGTCAGAAATGGGCGCGAACAGAAAGGCGGAAAGAATGATCACAAGGCCCCCCTCCCTGCCCAAGTTAGGGGCCTGACATACCGCGACGATCGGCCCGTGACGCCTCGACCCGGTGAGCACGTAAGGCAGGGGCTTGGGCTATGGGAGGGGCGGGGGGAGGGGAGGGGCAGGCCCAGCAGGAAGTCGAAGTCAGGGTGGTGAGATGCGAGCCGGGGAGGAAGCCAGGCGGAGGAGGGATACTCCAGGCCGAAGGAGCCAGCATCGGGCGCCAGCATCAAACAGCCCGGACCAATGACAATGCACTCGTACGCACCTCATCATAGTAGGACAGATAGCTGGCATGGTCGGTGTACTCGATGGTCGTGGCGTCCCAAACGGGAATGGATCCCTTGTTGTGGTACATGCCCGCGGACGTGGTGCTTCCGGCCCAGATGTTGGTGGTCACATGCGAAGGGTGCTCGGAAGCCGGTGTGCCCGGGGGGTAAACCATGCCCGGGGGCTGTCCAGCCGGGGGATACACCATGCCCGGGGGCGGGCCGGCCGGAGGGTATCCCGGGCCGGCTGCCGGAGGCCCGGCCGGCGGATAGCCCGGCCCAGCACCGGGGTAGCCCGGACCCGCACCGGGATGGCCCGGCCCAGCAGCGGGGTAGCCCGGACCCGCACCGGGGTGGCCCGGCCCAGCAGCGGGATAACCCGGTCCCGAGGGGGGATAGCTCATGCCGCCAGGGGGGTAGACAGGCGGCGAGCCAGCGGCCGGGGGGGCGTCGGCCGCCTGGGACGACATCTCGCCCATCGGGAAGTCACCGTCCCCGAGAGCCGTCTTATCGTGAGGAGCCGCAGTAGCGGGCGAGGCCGGAGTGCCCATGGTATCGGATGCACCACCGGGAGCACCAGCCGCTTGGTTGGAGGGGGAGGGAGTCGCATAGGGGTTGACGCCGGTCGGGGGCGGGTTCGCGGGGGCCGCAACCCCGGCCGGCGACTCGGCCGCCAGGGGCGCCGCACCCGCAGGCAGTGAGGAGCTGGTCGAGTCCATTGTACCGAAGCTGATTTGTAGCCGGGGGG
>NW_009243008.1:11009-16936 GCF_000388065.1 Fonticula alba | reverse complement strand
CACACACACACACACACACACACACACACACACACACACACACACACACACACACACACACACACGCCTACACGCCTACACGCCTACACGCCTACACGCCTACACGCCTACACGCCTACACGCCTACACGCCTACACGCCTACACGCCTACACGCCCACACACAAACGCACACACACACACACACGCCCACGCAGGGGCAGCCCATCAAGGCACTCAAGGCCCTGGGGCCGCACCGGGACCGCGGCGACCGGGCGGCCCTGCACCTGGTGCAGGCGGCCTGCCACGCGGCGCTCAGCCTGAGCACCCTGACGCGGGACCTGGCGGCCGGCCGGCCGGCCGGCGCCCAGTACCGCTTCCACAAGGCCCTGAGCATGCAGCACACGGCCGAAATGCAGCGGCAGGCGGCGCGCGCGGCCGAGGGGGGCGCCCGGCCGGCCGCCCTGGCCGCCCTGCTGGCCTGGGCCGGCATGCGGGTCCTGCGCGCGGCCGGCATCGCGGCCGGGCCCGGCGGGTGCGCCCACGCGGCCGGCCTGGCGGCCCAGCTGGACCGCAGCGTGCTGGCCATGCTGGAGGACGCGTGCGGCACGCCCGGGCCCGGGGCCCGGCCGGGGGAGGACCCCACCCGCGCGGCCGACGCCGTGGCCTGGCTGGCCTCGGCGCCGGGCTGGCTGCTGCCGGCCGGGCAGCAGGTGGAGCATGCGGCCGGGCCCGGGCCGCGGCCGGCCCTGGCCCCGGCCACCCACGCCGCGCCGCTGGCCTTCGCCGGGCTCGGGGCGCCGCCCTGGCGCCCGGAGGGGGCCGCCTGCCCGGACCCGGGCCAGTGCCACGCCCGGCCGGGCCGGCCGTGCCCCGTGTGCCGGGCGGTGGAGGCCGAGCGCCTGGCCGGCCGGCCGGCCGACCGCCTGCGCCTGGCCGCCGACCCGGCCGACCCCATCACCCGGGCCATGACCCGGGCCCGGCCGCCGGCCGGACCGCTCGCCGACCCGCCCTTCGAGGCCCACGCGTATGCCCTGCTCGGGTGGCTGGTCCGGGTGCACCCGGCCGGCGGCGACCGGCCCGCGCCCCACCGGCCGGCCGCCCGGCACCTGGACCCGGACGCCGCCGCCTGGCGCGGCTTCCTCCGCGTCCGCGAGCTGTGCTTCCACATCATGGGCGACGCCCGGCGCATGCAGGACCGCGCTCGCCAGGCGGCCATCCGCCTCGGCATGGAGACCCCCTGGCGGCACAGCCTCTTCGACCTGGACCCGGGGGAGGCCGACGACGCGGGGCCCGGGGCGCCGGCCGGGGACCACCCGGCCGGCGCCCCGGGCCCCGCCGGGCACCACCCGCCCCGGCCCCGGCCCCTGCCCGGCCCGCAGGACGACCGCGGCGAGTCGACCCCCGGCGAGCGGGTCTTCCACCGGGCCCCGGGCCCCCGGCCGACCATCGGCCCGCGGGCGCGCTCGCTGCCGGTGTTCGCCGGGCGCGGCGGCCCGGCCCCGGCCCCGGCCCCGGCCCCGGCCGGCCGGCAGCCCGGCCCCGCGCACGCCCCCTCGAGCCCGGTCCTGCGGCCGGCCTTCCCCCGGCCGGCCGACCCCGCCTCCGCCAGCCACCTGTCGCTGGATGAGCTGCTGCGGCCGGGCAGCGCCGGGTCGGCCGGGCCGGCCACCGGCCGCACCAGCCCGGCCCCGGCCGCGGCCCGGACCCTGGCGCTGGCGCTGGCCCCGGAGCGCCGGACCCCGGGCCCGAGCCCGGACCTGCGCTCGGCCTCGGCGGACCTGCTGGCCGCCGCCGGGGGGTCCGGCGCGCTGGGCCTGTCGCGGCCGGCCTCGCCGCCGGACTCGCCGGTCAGCCCGGTGGCCGGCCCGGCCCCGGCCCCGGCCCCGGCCCCGGCCCCGGCCCCGGCCGACCCCGGCAGCCCGCCCGGGCCCTGGAGCGACCGCCGGGCCAGCCACGTCCGGCGGATCTTCTCCAACCCCGCCTTCGAGCGCACCGTCGCCCAGCTGTACGACGACTGGCGCGCCCTGCGGGCCGCCTTCCTGCCGGACCTGGCCCCGGGGGCCGGCCATGCGGCCGACCTCCTGGCCGATGTGCTGGCCGACCCGCGCGGCCCGCGCCCGGCCCCGGCCGACATGTCCTCCTCCTCGGACACGGAGGACGCCCCGGGGCCCGGGGCCCGGGGCCCGGCCGCCGGCCAGCCCAGCGAGCCGGCCCCCGCCCCCGCCCCCGCCCCCGCCCCCGGGCCCGAGCACGAGCACGAACACCCGCACGAGCCGCCCCCGGCCGAGGTGCTGCCCGTGCCGGGGGCCGCCTACCGCCTGGCCGCCACCCTGGGCGCGGCGCACCTGCAGCACACCCTGCACCGGGCGCGCCTGCTGCCGCTGCCGGTCGGGCACCCGGGCGCCGGCCCAGCCGGGCCGATGTGCGGCCTGTGCGCCTGGGCGGCGGCCGGGGCGGCGGCCGACCCGCCGGACCGCCCCGGCCCCCCGCCCAGCCCCTTCGACCGGGCCGTGTACCGGGCCGCGTGCGCGCGGCTGGCCGACCTCGGGGCCGACTGCGGCCCGGCCTGCGACGCCGGCGCCCTGGCGGCCCTGGTCGACCGGCTCGGGGCCCGGGAGGAGCTGCGCCTGGCCCTGGCCGGCCGGTGCCTGGCCCCGGCGGCCGTCCTGCCCGCCGCCCGGGTCCAAGCCATGCTGCTGATAGACTTCCTCCGGGGGGCGCTGGTGGCCGGCCAGCCCCCGGGACACGGGCCCGGCCAGCCCGGCCGCCCCCCGGACGACATGCCGCTGGCCCGGGCGTGGCGCGCATCCGCCGCGGCCAATCCCCTGGCCGCCCCGCCGGAGACATGCGCCCTGTCGCTGCTGCTGGGGGTGTGGCAGCTCCGGAGCCTGGCCCCCGGGCCGGCCGGCCCGGCCGCCCTCCCGCCGCCGCCGCCGCCGGCCAGCCCGGCCGCCCCCCCGCGCGACCGGTCCTTCTTCTTCGGCCGCTGGCGCTCGGAGCGCGACCTGGGCAGCCGGCCGCCGGCCGGCCCCGGGCCGCCGCCCCCGGCCCCGGCCGGCCCGGCCCTCGACCCGGCCCCCGACCCGGCCCTGCAGCCCATCGACCGCCAGGCCCTGCACGAGATCCTGGACCTGTCGCTGCTGCTGGGGCTCGGCCCGGACCGGGCCCTGGGCCTGCTGGCCGGCGGCAGCAGCAGCACCCCGGGCACCCCGCCCAATGGCGGCGTCCACCCCCGGCGCAGCCGGTCGGCCGATCTGCTGCCGGACGACCAGGACCCGGAGCCCGGCCGGGCGCCGGCCAGCGCGGCCTCCCCCCCGGCTGCCGGGGCCCTTTCGCCCGCCGACCCGGACGCCGGCCAGCGCCTGCGCCACCTCCGGCACACGCTGCGCAGCCTGCCGCTGGCCGAGCGGGCCCACTGGATCGTGGAACTCGGCTGCCATGCCCTGCTCCGGGGCCAGCCCCTGCCCGGGGAGATCCTCCGCCGGGCGTGGCTCGACAGCCGCCGCTGCGCCCCGGCCGCCGGGCCGACGAAGGCCCACCCCCACCGCGGCCTCGCGCCGGCGGCCCCGGCCGCCGCCGCGGTCGACCTGCAGCTGGTCGACGAGGAGATGCAGGAGGTGCTGGCATGGTGTCTGGGCGAGTAGACCGCCGGTGCTGGACCCGCACGCTTAACCGAGATGGCCGGGGGGCGCGCGCCGCCCGATGCGCTCGCACGCCATCGCGTGCACTTTGGGCCGGCGGCGGCGTCGCCCCCCGGACGCGCCCGCGTGCGGGGCCCCCGCGAAAAATACACACCCAGCACACGATCACCCCCTCCCGCCATCACTGGATGGGCGGCGGGGCGCGCCGGCCGGCGTTGCCCCCCCCCTGTGGTTGCTGCCCCGGCTTCGGGCCGGCGGGGGGCGGCCGGCTGCACACCCAAGGGGCACCGAGATCGGCCGGGCGCCCGGGTCCCGGCGGATTGGGCAATCCCCCTCCCCCCGACGCCCCTTCTCCCCCCCTCCCGACTCTCGCCTCCCGACTCTCGCCCGCCCCGCTCGATCCGCACTTCCCCCCCCCCACACACACACACACACACGCCCCGATGCCCACACACACGCCCGAGGCCCGCCTCACCGGGGAGTGGCTCGTGCGCCTGGGCCAGGTCCGCCTGCAGGCCGGCCGGCCGGCCCCCGGGGCCCCGCAGCTGGAGCAGCTGGCCGCCGAGGCCAGGCGCTTCTGCTCCGAGCCCGGAGCCCTGCGGGCAAGCTGCCTGCCCCCGGGGCCGGACTCGCGCCCGGCCGTCGCCCTGCTGTCGGCGGCCGGGGGCGGCTGGCAGCCGGCCGTGCCGGACCTGGCCGCCCCGTGGCGCCTGGGCCGGGCCCTGCTCGGGGGCGGCGTGGCGCCGGAGTACTCGGCAACCGGCCCGGCCGGCGGCTCGGCCTGCGGCCGGCCCACGCCGGAGCTGTATCCCGGGCAGCCGGTCCCCGGGGGCACGGCCCCCGAGCCCCGGGGCTTCCCCGGGCACATGCTTGGCCTGCATTCGGAGCTGGCCAACTCCATCGGGCAGTCCGCCGAGGGGGCCGCATGCGGCGCCTGCCGGGCCCCGATCACCCTGCCCGGGCTGACCCTGGTCCCGGTGGAACTGTGCCAGACCTTCTCGGCGCATGGGGGCGGCGGCGGCGGCGGCGGCGGCGACGGCGGCGACGGCAGCCAGGCCGACGCCCCGGGCCCCGGGCACCACTGCGGCTGCCCGAGTCTCGATGTGGACGATGGGTTCGAGGCGGCCCTGCGCGCCGGCCGGCCCCACAGCACCCTGGGCCTGGTGTCGCTGTGCCGGCGGTATGTGCGCCTGGCGCCGGGGGCCCTGCTCCCCGGGCGGACGCTGGTCCGCCTGCGGCCGTTGGCCCCGGGCGAGGCGCCGCCGCCGCCGCCGCCCGATGCCGACCCCGGGGCCGCCGACGAGGCCCTGGACCACTGGGACCTGGTGGCGGCCCGGCCGGCGGAGGCGATCCTCCCGCCGGCCGACTGGGGCTTTGCCACGGACTCCGGCTCCGAGGATGACCCCCCGGAGGAGGATGTCCTGCTTGACCCGGCGGCCCATGGCCGGCAGGAGCCCGGGCATGACGCCTGGCCGGCCGGGGACCCTGCCCCGGGGGAGGATGCCCAGGCCCCCTGGCAGCCGGGGCTCTTTTGTCGGGCATGCGGCGAGTGCCTCGGCCGGGCGGCCCCCCGGGCCCTGGCGCACTTTGGCCCGGAAGCCGCCGACCGCCAGGCGGACCCGGCCCACTGGCCGGAGGTGGCCCCCGGCGGGTGGAGCCTCGCCTTCCTGTCGACGTGCTGGGGCCGGCCGGACTGCGCGTCGGCCGGGCCGGAGCCGGCCGACCACCGGGCTGGCGGGCCCGCGGCAGCGGCCGTGGCGGCCGCCACGCCCGGGCTCCTCCGGCAGCTGGCCGAGTCGGCCGCCCCGGCCCGCTGGCCCGGCCCGGCGGCGCGCGATGACACCCTGCTGGCATGGTGCCTGGATGGGTACCTGCGGGCCGGGGCCCAGCCCGAGGACCACGACCCGGCCGTGGCCCAGCGCCTGGCCTGCTGGCTGAGCGGGGTGCTGTACGAGTCGCGCGCCGGGCCGCCGACCGCCTCGCGCCTGTGCCTCCTGGTGGACTTGCCCCTGGCCTTCCTGGCTGCCGGGGATGCCGGCCAGCCGGGCGCCCGTCCCCCCTCCCGGGCCCCGGTCCTGGCCATCCAGGTGATCCACCACCAGACAATGCTGCTGGCCGAGGAGGCCGACACCCGGGCCCAGCGTCTGTTCCCCGGTACGCAATGCGCTCTGGCTCCTTGGGGTTTCGGCCCGCGCTAACCCCCCTCCCTACTGGCGACTGTCTGTGTGTGTGTGTGTGTGTGTGTGTGTGTGTGTGTGTGTGTGTGTGTGTGTGTGTGTGTGTGTGTGTGTGTGTGTGTGTGTGTG
>NW_009243008.1:9149-10424 GCF_000388065.1 Fonticula alba | reverse complement strand
CGGCGGAGGTAGCCGCCCCCGTCGCCGCCCCCGCCGCCGCCCCCGCCGCCGCCCCCGCCGCAGCCGCCCCCGCCGCCAGCACCGCCTCCAGGGCCAGGGGCTCGCGAGGGGCGGATCTCCCGGCACCCCTCCCCTTCCAGGAAGGGGGCGCCCCAACGCGAGCGGCGACGATGCATCTGTTCGCTGCCGGAGCCGGCCGGGGGCGGCGTAGCGCCGATTGTGGGCGGCAGCCCGACCCCCGGTGACATGTGCCCGGAGACGCGGTTCAACGGGCCGCCTCCCAACCCGCCCCCGGCCGGGGCTCCCCACAAGACAACACCAAACATTGCCCCACCGCACGGACTCGGCGGGGACCGGCGCCAACGATGCGCGCGCATGTGCGCCGCGCGCGCCCCCCCTTCTTGCCGGTAGAATCCCCAGGCCTGACGCCGTCTGCGGGCGCTCCCGGCGACCCCCCTGCGGGCGGGGGGACATGGCCGGGAGAAAAGGAAACCCGGGCGCCTAGCCAGGGCGCCCGCGGCCCTCCCCCGGCGCCCGGCCGCCATGTACCCAGCCCAGGAATTCCCACCGGCCGGCAATGGAATGCACCCACAAATTAGGGTCCTGGGCGCGCGCGCACAGAGCACACCGCAAACACGCCCGGACAGGCGCGGACGGGGACACGCACACGCACACGTGCGCCAGGCGCCACAGGGCAGGGTCTATTAATGGGGGGCGCGCGTGCAGGGGGGTAGGGGTATCACCGGACACTCACGGGGATGGGGTTGGACGGGGCCAGGCGGCGTGATTTCCGCCCCCGGCTGGAGGTCAGATTCAACATCCGCAGGGTCAGCGAGTCCAGCGCCGCCAGATCCACCAGCTGGTCCTGGGTCTTGCCGCCCTCCCACACGGGGAGGTTGTATTCGCGGTCGCGCAGGCGCTGGCGAAGCTCGGCCTCGCGAACGGCCCGGGCCTCCGGGGTGTCGAGCACGCGCGGCTCGCTGTCCTCCGGGTCGTCCTCGCCGGCCTCGCTGTCGCTGCTCAGGTAGTACTCGTACTCGTTGTCGGTGTCCTCGTCCGACATCTCCGGGATGTAGGACCCGCCGGTGTCGTAGATGTTGGACACATTGACCCCGGCCACCGGGGGGAAGTAGAAGGGCCGCCGGCGGTCTTCCTCGAGCCGGGGAATCTGCGCCGAGTAGTACCCCACCGAGGACAGGTACGAGAGCATCTTGCGCTCCATGGAGTACATCTGGGCCAGGCTGGGGCGTGAGTGCGCGGTGTCGGGGGGGGGGG
>NW_009243008.1:7263-9139 GCF_000388065.1 Fonticula alba | reverse complement strand
GTGTGTACGTGTGTGCATTTGCGTGTGTACGTGTGTGCATTTGCGTGTGCATTTGCGTGTATATGTGTGCATTTGCGTGTATACGTGTGTATATGCGAACACGCGGATATGCGAACACGCGTGTGTGTGTGTGTGCGTGCGTATGCGTGTGCCAGCCCTCCGACTGCAGTATGCCGCCGGCGAGGCGGCCCGGCGAACGGCCGATACCTGGCTGGCGGCCGGCCCGCGCCAGCCGGTGCTCACCTGCCGCGTCAGCCTGCGCCTGGCCCTGACATTGCTATACCACCTGGAGCAAGCGGCCACCTGCCTCCGGGCGCTGCTGGGCCGGCCGCAGGATGCCGAGTCCCTGGTGGACAGCTTCCTGCTGTATGGTGACGCCTGAGCGCCCGGCGCCGGCCGCCTCGGCGCCCGACGGCCCCCCCTCCCCCCCTCCCTTCCCCACGCACCCCAGTATCAACCCCGAGGACAGCCAAGCGAACATAGACGACACATGGGTGTGCATTGTTTGGGGAGTTGTTTTTTCGAGTAAAAGGGAAGAGGCTCGGCGCAGGCGCAGACATCATAGGAAACCCGGCATCGCCCCCGAGCAGAGGGGGGGGGGGAGGGAGAGGAGCACAACGGCGAGGGGGGAGACTGCCCCCATCGCACGCGCGCATCCTTACGCCGAATCATTGCACGGATGGCACCGGGCAATGGTGCCGCCCACCTGGGCGAATGTCCCGCTGAGGGGCTCCTTGCAGGTCTGCAAAGGCGAGGGGGAGGGAGGGGGGGGGGCATTAGCAAGCAAGCCAGGAGGAGAGGAAGAGGGCCCCCCGGGGAAGTACGCACCTCGCACACAAAGCACCCCGGGTGGAAGTCCTTCTCCATGGCCTTGAGGCAGGGCCCGACAATGGGCGACTCGCAGGCGGCGCACATGATGCCCCGGAGGAGGTGGTAATGCACCTCGCAGTAGGGCCGGTCGTCGATGCGGTAGGCCTTGGCGCCGTGCAGGGGGACCGAGCAGGTCTCGCACTTGAAGCAGTCCATGTGCACCCGGGAGGCGCCCCAGTTAATGTGCTCCGAGCCGGCCAGCACCTCGGCGCACATGTCGCACCGGGGGGAAAACAGCCGGTGGTAATCCTCCGGGCAGTAGGGCAGGCCCTCGTGCAGGATGTACGCCTCGTGGGCGCTCTTCTTGCACTCCGGGCAGGCGAAGCACCCCGGGTGGAAGGAGATCGCCGGGCCGGTGCCCTGGAGCACCTCCGGCCGGACCATCTCACCGACGATGATCTCCTTGCTGCAGGGCGGAGGAGTGGGAGGGGAGAGTGGGAGGGGAGATGGGAGGGAGGGGGGTATAAAAGGCAGGAGGAGAGCACAAAAGGCAGGAGGAGAGCACAAAAGGCAGGAGGGGAGTCCGAACGCGGTCAGCCCATGTGCAGACGGCAATGGCAGGGAGCAGCATGCAAAAGAAAAGGCCGGGCGTACCAGCCGGAGCAGGAAACCCCGAAGGTCTTGGCGAAGTCCTCCTCGCAGTACACCTTGCCCAGGTGCTCGACATAGGACATGTCGGCGAAGGGGGCCTGGCAGACGAAGCACTTGAAGCAGGCCTGGTGGTAGCGCCGGTCGGAGGCGCTGGTGTACTGCTCCTTGGCCTCGAGGGTGTTGTTGCAGCCGGAGCAGGTGAAGGCCCCGGCCTCCAGCTGCGACTGGAAGCTGTTGAGGATGTCCTCGAGGGAGTTGAGAACCGCGTCGTTCTGCGCGGGGCGCGGGCGGGCGTCCGGCCGGCCGGGCAACGGGGTCGCCAAAAAATAACAAGAGTCAGGAGGGTGGGGGCGGGGAGACAGGGGAACATTAGTCGGAGGAAGGGCGGGACAGGCATCGTGGGGGGGGGGGGGGG
>NW_009243008.1:1874-6172 GCF_000388065.1 Fonticula alba | reverse complement strand
ATGGGAAGGTGCACGCCCGCGGCCAGGTGGGGCGGGTCGATTGCCGCCCAGGGGGACCGGGCAAAGGAAAGGGAGAAAAGGAGGGGGGGGGGGGGCAGAGGACGGGTCGGACGTACCAGCTCCGCGGTCGGGGTCGTTTCGTGCACGTGCCCCAGCAGGTGCAGCAGCGAATGCGCCAGCAGCCGCTGCAGGTGCCGGTCGATGGTGGAGTTGGAGAGGCGCGCATCGCGGCTGGCGCGCTCCACCGACAGGACAATGACCCCCAGGTGGCAGGGGTCGAAGCGGGACGCCGGCTCGAAGGCCTCGTCATTGGAGCTGAAGCCGCTCTCAATGGCATTGAGGCTGCGCGCCGGCGGGGTGACCGCCTGCGGCCGGCGAAGGGTCCCCTTGTCGAAGAGGTCCGAGTCGAAGACGCTCAGCGACTCGCCGGTGACCTTGCAGATGTTGTAGGCCACCATGTGGGCATCGGCATCGCCCGGGGGCTGGGGGATGGGGAAGCCCTGGGGGTGGTGGAACTGCGTGCCGAGCGCAGGGCGGTGTGGAGGTGGGGGAGGACGGGTCAGGTGCTGGGGCGGGGGCGGGGGCGGGGGCGGGGGCGGGGACGGGGGCGGGGGCGGGAGGACCAGCGCAGGCCAGGTGCTGGGAGGGGGTGAGAGGACCAGCGCAGGCCAGGCGCCAGTGGCCTTGCCGAACCGGCCCAGGCCGGACGCCAGAGGCCCAGGCCCAGGGCCCGACCGGGGCGCACCTTGTTCGAGGGGAAGGACAGCACGTCGGTCGGGGCGTTGGTCTTCTGGTACATGTGGTTCAGGCGCCGGATGACCGCATTGTTGGTGAGGATGATGTCCACCGACAGGCGCGAGGCCCGGCTCCCGTCGCGGCACAGGAGCTCCTGCACGGCGGGCGAGAACTCCCGCGGGCCGGCCTCCGGCATGTCGGCCGGGCTGTCGGCCGTCGGCACCGGCGGCAGGCTGCGCAGCGTCGGCGATGTCTGGCTCAGGGGCTTGAGGCCGCGCATCTTCTGGAACTTGGCGTACGTCGGCAGGAGATTCGTCAGGTTCGGGTCGTTGCGGTCCAGCAGCCGCGCGAAGGTGCGCATCGGCTCGGCCCAGGCCGGCGCCGCGGTGGCATACAGCAGGGACTTGGTCCACATGCGGATCGGCTCGCGGTGGAGGTTCACCCCGCGGTGCCGGTAGACATTGATGAAGAAGTGGGACATATCTCTCGGAAGGGGGGGGGGGGGGGGGAGGGGGTGCGACCGTGCTCCAGGCGGAGGGAGGGAGGAGAGCAGCACGGCTCCAGGTGCAGCAGGGGCGGGGGCGGGGCGAGAGGGGAAGGGAGAGCAAGGAAGCAGGACCTGGGCGCCCCGGCGAGCCGCCGGACCGGCCACCCCGGTGCCCGAAAGCCGGGGGCCGATCTCGGCTGCCGGCCGTCGCGGTGCCGGCCGAAGGGAGGGAGCCGGAGATGGCGACGCGTGGGGCGTGTCACGCCCCCGCCCGTCTTCTTGCCCATCGCCCCGGCCCCCGGGGCAGGGTGCGGGATGCGCCGGGCGCGCTGGCCCCGCGACATGATGCTTCGATGTGCGCGTGTGCGTGCGACAAACGCGCGAGCAAGCTAGCAACCAAGCGACCGACCGACCGGGGGCCCGGGCGGCCGACCGACCGGGGGCCCGGGCGGCCGACCGACCCGGCCACCAAGCGACAAGCCATCGTGGGCTGGGGGGGGGGGGGCGCGAGGGAACGTGTGGGCCCGAGCGCGGGGAGCTTGCGGTGTCATGTGAGGGCATATCACGCGCGGGCCTGGGATTGTGGATGATGTGTGTCGCCCGGGCATGTCCAAGCCCGATTGATGATCGGTGACGGGGGGGGGGGGGTGGGGCCAGAGCGGGTGTGCGGCATCGGCGCTGATCGGGCCCCATTCGGCCCTTTCCCCCGGCCCCGGGCTGGGATCCAGGAGGCCGGCGCGTGAGGACACGCCACCGGCGCGCCATGCAGGCGTAGGCGGAGAATGGGACCCGGAGAAAGAGGCCGAGCGAGAGCCGGAGGGGGAGTAGCGGGCATTTGGCGCGCCGGGCCGGGGCATCTGGCCGCCTCCGCCGATCCACATCCCCCTGCTGCTGCTGCTGCTTCCGCCACGCCCCTCCCCGCCCCCCCCGCCCCTGACCCCGCCCCCCTCCCCCCCCCCCCCCCGCTCAACCCATTACCATGTCGCTGCTCCGGCTCTCGGCCCTTGCTGCCCCCATGGTGCCCGGCCTTCGGGCCCGCCTCGCTGCGGGCACCCGCTCGATGAGCGCCCTCGTGCCGATGGTGGTCGATCAGACGGTGCGCCTCCGATCCCGGAGTCTCCCTCGACCTTGCGGTCGCCTCCTGCTGCCCCCTTTCCCGGAATACCCCGCTGACGGGCTGTCTTTAACCTTCACCCGGCCGGGGCCCAGCCTCGCGGCGAGCGCGCCTTCGACATCTACTCGCGCCTCCTGCAGGAGCGCATCATCATGCTGACCGGCGAGGTACGCCGCGCCGTCGCCCTCCCCCGGGGCAGCCATGGCACTTCGATCGCCCCTGCCCGCCTACGCCCCCTGCCCGGTGTGCTGCCGCACGCGCGGTGCCGGCCCCGCCGGCCCGGATGCTTGTGCCATCTGCTCGTCCGGCTGACCCCTCGGTGCTGCACGATTCCCTCCCCGCTGGCCGACGCGCGCACGGCCCCCCCCCCACGGCCGTCCAACCACCGCGCGCGCGCATGGTCGCCCCCCAAACAGGTGAATGACGCCGTGGCCTCGGTGGTGGTGGCGCAGATGCTTTACCTGGAGTCCGACGCGCCCGAGCGCCCCATCCATCTGTACATCAACAGCCCCGGCGGGTCGGTCAGCGCCGGCATGGCCATCTACGACACGATGCAGGTACGCGCGCGCGCACGTGCGCCGGGCAGGCCGGCCGGCCCCCGGCCACCGGGGCCCCCCGAGCGGAGGGCATGCGGCCTCGGCGGCCGCCTATCGGCATATGTTCCTGCCCCTCTGCCGCCGGGCCTGTGCGGACCGTGTGTGTGTGCAAGGCTCTGACCACATGTCCCCCCGCCCTCCCTCCACACGCCCCCCCCCCCCCCCGCCCCGCCCCCCGACCGCACGGCGCCTCGCGGCCGGCAGTTCATCCGGTCGCCGGTGCACACCCTCTGCATGGGCCAGGCCTGCTCCATGGGGTCACTGCTGCTGGCGGCCGGCGAGCCGGGCGCGCGGGAATGCCTGCCCCATGCGCGTGTCATGCTGCACCAGCCGCAGGGCGCGGCCTCCGGGTCGGCGGCCGATGTGGCCATCGCCGCGCGCGAGGCCCTCCACTGGCGCTGGCGCATCGCCGCCCTGTATGGGACCCACTGCCGGCGGAATCCGGCCGACGTGGACCGCGTCCTGGACCGCGACACCTACCTGGATGCGGAGGACGCCGTGCTCATGGGGCTGGTGGACCGGGTGGTGACGCGGCGGGCGGCAGCCGACTCGGCCGCGGCCCCCGGGCCCGGCGTCGATGTCCTTGGCCCGATGATTCCGCCGGGTGCCGGCAAGAAGGAGGCCGCGCCGGCCGGCCAGCCGGCCGCTCAGCCGGCCCCCGCGACCGTGGCTCCGACCCCCCAGCCGGACCTGTGATGCCCGGGCCTGGGGCCGCGCCGGCCCCCGCGGCAGGCAGGGCCCGGACACCGACCCGGAGGTGAGGCGCCCGACCGGCGCCCGAGCGGGAATCCCCACCGAGCCGGCGAGAGAGGGGGGCGCGGGCAGATCGCGGGCACGCGGTCCGACAGCTCGGGGGCCGCCCGGCCGCGGCTGGCTGGCGTGTCAGAACACCGGCTGTTCCCCCCCCCATACATGCCCCTTCCTTTCCCTGGGGCTCCCACCCGCCATTCCACCGTGGCATGCGCCCGGGCGTGGACCGCCCTGCATTGCTTCGCACGCACGGACACAAGTCTACAAACACACATTCACACATGCCGGGAATATAAAAGGCGCCTTTATTGTGTGTGTGTGTGTTCCAGAGCGGGGGGGGGGGGCCTCCCCGCACGGCAGGGCAAGGCCACAGGCGCGGCCTTTCGTTGGCGCGCGCGCGCGCGCGCCCGGCCCCGAGGTGCCGGCCCTCGCGTAAGGCGGGAGCTGGCCGCGATCGCGGTCAGGGGCCGGGTGCCCACCCTGGGGGTTGCCGGGAGAAAATAACGTGCGAGCGTGGGCATGTCCCGGTGCATCGGGCCCGGGCATTCCCGGGCCCCTATACAGGGGGCGGGCGGCGGACCAACCACCAGCCGCGCCCCGGGCGCAGGGGGGGGGG
>NW_009243008.1:0-1034 GCF_000388065.1 Fonticula alba | reverse complement strand
CCCGTGGTTGTTTGCCCCTGGGGCGTCGTCGCCGTCCTGCCGCCGCCGCCTTCGGCCGGGGGGAGTCCTTGGGGCGCGCGGCTGCGCCCGAGCGAATGGCGGAGCGGCGCGCTCCACGGGCGGGCCGGGGCACGCTGGTGATGAGAGCGCCCGGGGGAGCATCCGGGCCTTTGTGGCTTCTGCCTAGGGGGCGCGGCCGCGGCACTGCCCGACGAGGAAAGAAAACAAGCTCCCTGGATAATGGTCGCCGGCCGCGCCCGGGCCGGCGGCGGTGGGCGGGGCCCGGGCCGATCGGGCAGATCTCCTCTCTCTCTCTCTCCCTCTCTCTCTCTCGCTGGGACCCGGGGCCGGTCGGGCGGGCGGTGGGGCTGGGGACGGGCCCGCAGCTCGAGGAAGGGGGAGATCGGCCCCGGACGGGGCGCGGCGTCGCCTGCGCCAGTGTTATTCTTTTGCCCTGTTCCCTGCGGGCGCAGGCGGGCGCCGGCGGGCGCGCGGGCAAGCCGGCCGGGGGGGGGGGGGGGGGGGGGCGCCGATCGCCCCTCCGCCAGAAACGGCCGCGTGAATCCAGCCCACGGCAGGGCGCGCCCGGCCACCGCCCCCAGGACGCATTCCTCCCCCTTCGTCACCGCCCGGGGGCCAGGGGGGGGGGAGGGCCGCGAGCAGGCTCGCCCGCCGGCGTCCGGGTGGGGGGACATGTGCGGGGAGCCCCGCCGCGCGCGGCCGGGTGTTTTCCTCGTTCTCGGCCCTTCCCCTCTATGTGTGCGTGTGTGTGTGTGCGCGCGCGTCTCTTGGCCGGCCGCGCCCCTCGCGAGATGCGCCCACGCGCGCCCGGCCGCGATCTGCCCCCTACCGCCGGGGCGGCGCCGGCGCCGGCGCCGCCCGGCCATATCTCCCCCAGGCGCAAGAGTTTAGAGGGCCACCCTCAGGTGCTCCCTTGCCCCGGGGCCCTCGGTATCTCGCGTCTGTCCTCCCTGCCCTTCCGCTTGCCTTCCGCGCCCTCCCCCCGGACGACCGCCTCCTCTTCCCCTCCCCCC
>NW_009243007.1:1844-11567 GCF_000388065.1 Fonticula alba | reverse complement strand
CACACACGCACACACGCACACGCACACACGCACACACACACACCAACACACCAACACACCAACACACAAGCGACGCAAAGGCAGGATCACACACCTCCGGCGACGCATAGGGAGCCGTCATGACGTTGACCTCCGGCGGGCTGGTCAGCATGGCCGACACCCGGGCCGTGGACAGGCTCCTGGCCGTGCCCAAGTCCCCCAGGGCCGCGTACCACTTGCCGGACTCGGGCTGGCGCACCAGCACGTTGCCCGGCTTCAGGTCGCAGTGGGCCACATCATGCCCATGCATGGCCTCCAGGCCGGTGGCTGGCCGGCGCGCGCGTCCGGGCCATGAGCAGGGTGTGTCAGAAAGGCGGATTCCCGTCGGCGGCGGCGGCGGCGGCGGCCGAAGCGTGCATCGCGCGCGCCCTCGGCCGCCGGCCATGCGTACCCCACTGCAGGCAGATGCCCAGCATGTCGGCCGGGCCCAGGGGCATGTCCGAGTCCAGGAGCCCCTGCAAGTCGGCCTGGAACCGGTCCATGATGATGGCCGGGGCCGGGGGCTCGCTGTAGCCGAAGATGCGCACCACATGCGGCGCCCCCCGGAGCAGCCACATGAGGGAGATTTCATTCTGGAAGAGGGCCATGCCCAGGTCGCCGGGGCCGGTGTCCAGCGACAGGCGCTTGACGGCCACCGTGGTCGGGCAGCCCAGCCGCTGGCGGGTGCCGGCGTCGGCCGGCCGGCCGGCCACCACCGTCGCCTGGGTCCCGGCCCCGAGGGGCTCCCCCGGCAGCAGGTGGAACTCCCGGTCCAGGCAGACCAGGGCGCTGCCCGGCAGCGACAGCTCCATGATGGTGTTGAGGATGGTGGCCTCGGCCTCGGCAGCACCGAGGCCCAGCCGGTCGGCCGGCTTGCCGGCGGCCCGGGCACGGCGCCGGCGCCCGGCCAGCAGGACCAGCCCCCCGGCCAGGACCAGCAGCAGCAGGGCCAGCCCCCCGCCGAGGCCCAGCCCGAGGGCCAGCCCGACGGACCGGCCGGCCGGGCGCTCGGGCCCCGGGCCCGGCCCGGCGCACCCCTCCGGCCCGGGGCCCGTGCATGCCGCGCACCCGGGCTCGCAGGCCACACAGCCGGCCGGGGCGCCGGCCCAGTCGGCGAAGTGCCCGGCCGGGCAGGCCTCCATGCAGGCCGGCCCGCCCGGGCTCGGGCCCAGAAGCAAGCCCCCCCGGCAGCGCCGGCACTCCGGCTCCACCGGGCAGGACACCCCGCCGCCGGGCAGGAGCCAGCACGCGCCGCCCGGCGGCCGAGCGTCCGCCACCCGGCACACCTCGCACCCGGGCCCGCAGGACAGACACACTCGAGCCACCGGGCCCGGCCAGGCGTCCCCCTCGGCCGGGGGCCACTCGTACGGCACCTGGCCCGGGGCGTCGCAGGCCGCGGCACACCGGCCGGTGGCCGCGTCCAGCCAGGCCAGGCCCCCCTCGCCGGGGCAGGAGGTGCACCGGTCGGCCGCGTGCCGGCAGGTGCCGCACTCCGGCGCGCAGGCCGCGCACCGGGGGCCCTCCCCCGGCCCGGGGCTCGGCTCCTCCGCCGGCAGGAACTCCCCGGCCGGGCAGGCGTCCAGGCACCGGGCCGGGGCCCGGGCAAGCACCAGCCCCGGGCCGCAGGCCGTGCAGTCACCCGGCCGACAGGGCCCGGGCGCGTCGGCCGCCGGCCCGGCCCGGCATGCCAGGCACCCGGCCGGACACCGGCCACACTGCCCGGCCCCGGCACAGGCAAAGTGCCCGGCCGGGCAGGCGTCCACACAGCCCCCGGCCCCGGTGGGCCCCGGGTCCGGCAGCAGCAGCCGGGCCTCGGCGCAGGCGGTGCACGCCCCCGGGCCGGGCCCAATGCAGCCCCGGCACTCGGCGTGGCAGGCCGCACAGCCGCCCGCCCGCGCGTAAAACCCGGCCGGGCACTCGGCCAGGCAGGCCCCCCGGTGGAGCACCCGGCCGGCCGGGCAGGCCAGGCAGTCCTCGGGCCCGGGGCCGCCGCACGCCGGCCCGCACTCCCGGTGGCAGGGCTGGCACCGGCTGGCCCGGTCGGCGAAGGTCCCGGCCGGGCACCGCTCCACGCAGGCCCCCTCATGGAGCCGGATGCCGGCCGGGCAGGTGAGGCACCAGCCGCGGCCCGGGGCCTCGCACGTGGCGCACGCCTCGTCGCACGCGGCGCACGACGCCCCGACCGGGGCCTCGCCCGGCCGGCAGGACTCCAGGCACTGGGCCGGGCCGCCGCCGCCGCCGCCGCCGCCGCCGGCCGGCGACCCCGGCGCCAGGACCCACCCGCGCTCGCACACCTGGCACTGGGCCAGGCCGCCGGCGTCCGGGCACCGGAGGCACCGGTCGCCGCAGGGGGCGCATGCCTGCCCGTCGGCCGTCGGCCGGAAGCCGGCCGGGCACCCGGCCACGCACCGGCCCGGGCCCGCGTCCCCGGCCGCCGGCATGGCCAGCAGCCCCCCGGCGCAGGTGGCGCACTCGGTGCTGCGCGTGCCGGTGCACATGCCGCACGAGGGGTGGCACGCCAGGCACCGGCCCCCGACCGGCACATGCCCCGGGGCGCAGTGCTGCACGCACTGGCCATCCTGCACCAGGGCCCCGGCGCACAGCCAGCAGTCGCCATCCGTGGGCCCATTGCAGGCGGAGCATGCCCCGTGGCAGGGGTCACAGGCCCCGGGCCCGGACCGGTACCGCCCGGCCGGGCAGTCCGACTGGCAAGTGGCCCCGGCCCCGGGCTCCGGGCGCAGGTCCAGCCCATGCGCGCAGGCCGTGCACCGGTCCGGCTCGGGCCCGGTGCACCCGGTGCACCCGATGGCGCAGGGCTGGCACTGGCCGCCGGGCCCGGCCCCCGGGCCGGGGCCGGCGTCCGCATCGGCAAACCACCCCACCGGGCAGGACGCCTCGCAGGCCCCGGCCGGGCCCAGCCAGAAGCCCGCCCGGCAGCTCAGGCACCGGGCCGGCTGCCCGGCCGCCGAGTGCACGCACGTGGCACAGCCGGCCGGGCAGGCCAGGCACCGGCCGCCCGCGCCCCAGCCATACCCCTCGGCGCACAGGAGGCACTCCTCCGGCCGGCCGGCGCACAGGAGGCACTCCGGCCGGCATGCCTGGCAGGCCATCGACTCCGGCATGGCCACCTCGCCGGCCGGGCAGCTGGCCACGCAGGGCATCCCGGCCCCGGACTCGGCCGACCGGAAGTACCCCGGCTGGCAGGCGGCGCACGCCAGCGGCCCGTCGCACCGGGCACACCCGCCGGGGCACCGGTCGCACCGGCCGGCCGCCAGGTAGCTGCCCTCGCGGCAGGCGGTGCACCGGTCGGCCGAGGCGCAGGCCGCGCAGCCGGGCCCGCACGCCTGGCAGGCCACCCCGGCGGCGAAGGTCCCCGCCGGGCAGCTTCGCACGCACTGCCCCCCGTGCAGCAGCAGCCCGAAGGCACAGTCGGCGCACTCGCCGGCCGAGGCGCACCGGGCGCACCCGTCCGCGCAGGCCCGGCACGCGCCCTCCCCCGTGGGAAGGGTCCCGGCCGGGCAGCCGGCCACGCACACCTCGGCCGCCAGGTGCAGGCCCGCCAGGCAGCTGGTGCACCGGTCGCGCGAGGTGCACGTGTCGCACCCCCGGTCGCAGTCCATGCAGGAGTGCCCGGCGGCGAAGGTCCCGGCCGGGCAGTCGGCGAAGCACCCGCCGGCGTGGAGAATCGCCCCCGCCGGGCAGGACGTGCAGCGGCCGGCCGAGGAGCAGGTGCTGCAGCCGGGCGGGCACCCTTCGCAGGCCCCGCCCGAGGGGAAGCTCCCGGCCGGGCAGCCGGACACGCACGCCCCCCGGTGCAGGAGCGTCCCCGCCGGGCAGGCGACGCAGTGCTCGGCCGAGATGCACTCCGCGCAGCCGGGCCCGCACGCCTGGCAGGCCCCGCCCGAGGGGAAGGTCCCGGCCGGGCAGTCGGCCAGGCACGCGCCCTCGTGCATGACCTTGCCCGGGGCGCAGTTCACGCAGTCAGCGCCGGAGGTGCACCCGTCGCAGCCATTTTGACAAAACCGACACACCCCGCCCTCCAGATACCGCCGGGGCTGGCACCGGGTGCAGGCCGCGGCCGAGGTGCAGGCCGCGCAGTCCGCCGGACAGGCGTCACAGGCGCCGGCCGCCGGGAACATGCCGCCCGGGCAGGCCGCCACACAGGCGCCCTCGTGCCGGAGCAGCCCCTCCTGGCAGGCGGTGCACCCGGCCCCCGGGGCGCAGGCGGCGCAGCCGGCCGGGCAGGCCACGCACTGCGCGCTGCCCGGGTTGAAAGTGCCGGCCGGGCAGCCGGCCACGCACACGCCCCGGTGCAGGACCCACCCGGCCGCGCACCGGCCGCAGTCGATGGCCGAGGTGCACTGCTGGCAGCCGGCCGCGCAGGCGGCGCACTCCGCGGCCCCGGCCCTGGCGAAGGTCCCGACCGGGCAGCTGCCCAGGCAGAGGCCCTCGTGCAGGAAGAAGCCCCGCGCGCAGGCGGTGCACTGGCCGAGGGTCAGGCACGACGCGCACGAGTCCAGGCACCGGGTGCAGACGGCCCCCGGCCCGAGGAAGCTGCCCACCGGGCAGGCCCCGGCGCAGTGGCCCTCGTGCAGCACCAGGCCCCCGGCGCAGGCGGTGCAGCCGCCGGCCGCCACGCACGCCAGGCACCCGGCCGCGCACGGCCGGCACACCCCGGCCAGGGCATACTCCCCCGGCGGGCAGGCCTCCTGGCACTGGCCCGAGGCATGGAGCACCCGGCCCTCGGGGCAGGCGGTGCACCGGTCGGCCGCGGTGCAGCCGGCACACCCGGCCGCGCACGCCCGGCACACCCCGGCCAGGGCATACTCCCCCGCCGGGCAGTCGGCCACGCAGGCCCCCTGGCGCAGGACCAGCCCGCCGGCGCAGGCGGTGCACCGGTCGGCCGCGGTGCAGCCGGCACAGCCGGCCGCGCAGGCCTGGCACGCCCCCCCGGCGGCGAAGGTCCCCGCCGGGCAGCCGGCCACGCAGGCCCCCGCGTGGAGGGCCAGCTCGCCGGCGCAGGCCGTGCACCGGTTGGCCGACCGGCAGGCGGCGCAGCCCGGGGCGCATGCCCAGCAGGACCCGCCGTAGGGGTATGCCCCGGCCGGGCAGTCCCGGTGGCAGGCGCCCTCCCAGGCCAGCTCGCCCTCCGGGCAGGCGCCGCACGGCCCGGGGCCGGGGTAGCACGCCCCCTCGCGCAGGTACGCCCCCGGGGCGCAGGCCGTGCAGGCCCCCCCGGCCGCGGCGCAGGCCGCGCAGCCGGGCCCGCACGCCCGGCAGGCCGCCCCCTCGAGGAAGGTCCCCCCGGGGCAGGCCGGCGTGCAGCGGTCCCCCAGGAGCAGGTGCCCGCCGGTGCAGGCGGTGCACCGGTCGGGCGCCGTGCACGCCGCGCAGCCGGCCGCACAGCGCAAGCACCCGCCCCCCGAGGCCACGGTCCCCCCGGGGCAGGCATCCAGGCACCGGGCCTCGTGCAGCAGCCGGCCGCCGGCGCAGGCGGTGCACCGGTCGGGCGCGGTGCATGCCGCGCAGCCGGCCGCGCAGGGCACGCACGCCCCCCCGGCCAGGCTGCTCCCGGCCGGGCACTCCTCCACGCAGGCGCCCCCATGCAGGGCCAGGCGCCCGGGGCAGGCCGTACAGTGCCCGGCCGCGAGGCACCTCGAGCAGCCATTCAAGCAGCCGACGCACCGGCCGCCCGAGGGGAAGGTCCCCTCCGGGCAGGCCCCCACGCAGGCCCCCTGGTGGAGGAGCAGCCCCGGCCGGCAGGCCTGGCAGCTGGCGTCCGTGGTGCAGGCCGTGCACTCGCTCGGGCACGCGTGGCAGGCCCACCCCCAGGCATGGGTCCCGACCGGGCAGGCCGCCAGGCAGGCGCCCTCGTGGAGGAAGCGCTCGGCCGGGCAGCCGGTGCACCGGTCGGCCGAGGCGCACGTCGCGCACCCGGCCCCGCAGCCCACGCACTCGCGCCCCTCCGAGGGGAAGGTCCCCGCCGGGCAGGCCGCCACGCAGGTGCCCCGGTGGATCAGCCACTCGCCCCGGCAGCCGGTGCACCGGTCGGCCGAGGTGCAGGCCGCGCAATCCCGGCCGCAGGCCTGGCACGAGGCGCTCCCCGGCGCCAGGAAGCTGCCGGCCGGGCAGGCATCCGTGCACACGCCGTTGTGGAACACCCGCCCGGCGGCGCAGGCCGTGCACTGGTCCTCCGCCGGGCAGGCCTCGCAGTGCGCCGGGCAGGCGGCGCAGCGCCCCCCCGCGGCGACCATGCCCCCCGGGCAGGCCTCCACGCAGGCACCCCCATGGAGCAGCAGCCCCCCGGCGCAGGATGTGCAGTGGCCGGCCGAGGCGCATGCGCCGCAGCCCGACGGGCACGGCCGGCATGCCGCCCCCTCGAGGAAGGTCCCGGCCGGGCAGCCGGACACGCACGCCCCCCGGTGCAGGAGCGTCCCCGCCGGGCAGGCGACGCAGTGCTCGGCCGAGGTGCACTCCGCGCAGCCGGGCCCGCACGCCTGGCAGGACCCGCCCGAGGGGAAGGTCCCGGCCGGGCAGCCGGCCACGCACGCGCCCTCGTGCATGACCTTGCCCGGGGCGCAGTTCACGCAGTCAGCGCCGGAGGTGCACTCCACGCAGCCGGGCCCGCACGCCAGGCAGGACACCCCGGAGACATAGGTCCCGGCCGGGCAGCCGGCCAGGCACACGCCCTCGTGGATGACCTCGCCCGGGGCGCAGTTCACGCAGTCGGCCCCGGAGGTGCACCCGTCGCAGCCATTTTGGCAAAACCGACACACCCCGCCCTCCAGATACCGCCGGGGCTGGCACTGGGTGCAGGCCGCGGCCGAGGTGCAGGCCGCGCATTCCACCGGGCAGGCGACGCACCGGTCGCCCGAGGGGTACTTCCCCCGGGGGCACTCCCGCCGGCAGGTCCACCCCTCCAGGAGGTACCCCGCGGCGCAGGTGCCGCACATGCTCGCCGAGGAGCAGGCGGCACAGCCGGCCGGGCAGGGCTCACACACGGCCGCATGGTCCCGGGTGCCGGCCGGGCAGGGGTCCGCCGTGCACATTCCGCCGAGGAGCCTCTGGCCGCCGGGGCAGTCGGTGCACCCGCCGGCCGCCGTGCACCGGGCACAGCCGGCGGCGCAGTCCCGGCACGTGCCCTCCCCGGTGGGGAAGGTCCCGGCCGGGCAGCTGCCCAAGCACCGGCCCTCCCACAGATGGTAGCCCGCCAGGCAGACCGAGCAGCTGCCGGCCGAGGCGCACTCGCGGCAGTATGCCGGGCAGGCCAGGCAGGCGGCCCCGGACTGGAAGGTGCGCACCGGGCAGGCGGCCGTGCACCGGATCCCGTGCAACAGCCAGCCGGCCATGCAGGCCGTGCAGTGGCCGCCCTCGTTGCATTCGGCGCACGAGGCCTCGCACGGCAGGCACGCCCCGGCATAGGGCCGCGACCCGGCCGGGCAGCTGGCCACGCATGCCCCCTCGGAGAGGAGCCGCCCGCCGGCGCAGGCCGTGCACCGGTCGGCCGCGGTGCAGCCGGCACAGCCGGCCGGGCACGCCTGGCACGCGCCCTCCCGGCCGTAGGTCCCCCCCGGGCAGATGGACACACAGGCCCCCCCGTGGAGGAAGAAGCCGGTCGAGCAGGCGACGCAGGTGCTGGCCGATGTGCACGCCCGGCAGTAGTGCGGACACTGGGTGCAGGACGTCCCGACCGGCGAGGAGCTGGCCCGGCAGGTGGGCGTGCATATGCTGCCATCCAGGAAGTACCCCTCCAGGCAGGCCGTGCACTGCATGCTCTCGGCGCATGCCGTGCAGCCGGCCCAGCATGGCCAGCACACGCCCGCGGACTTGACCGTCCCCGCCGGGCAGGCGCCCAAGCAGGCGCCCGCGTGAAGCACCCGCCCGGGCGAGCACGTCGTGCACTGGTCGGCCGAGGTGCACGCCGCGCAGCCGGCCGGGCAGCCTTCGCAGGCGCCCCCGGTGGGGAAGGTCCCGGCCGGGCAGCTGGCCATGCACAGGGCCCCCTGGTGGAGGTACTGGCCGACCGCGCAGGCGGTGCACCGGCTGGCCGAGGTGCAGGCCACACAGCCGCCCGGGCAGGCGGCGCACCCGCCGGCCTGGAGGAAGAAGCCCGCCTCGCAGACAAGGCACCTGCCGGGCCGAGGGGCCGAGCCCCGGGCGCGCGGGGAAAGTCTCTCCCTGGTCAGTATGGCGGCTGCCGCGCGTTCACAAATGTGGCCCCGTCGCCGGTGCACCCATAAGCCCCTGCTCGCCCGCCGGCCTTCCCCACACAGCGCGCACGCACTCTTCAAGCATCCGGTCATAGACGGTGCAGCCGGGGCCAGCCGGCAGATCCAACGACAGGAGGTCCCCCGGGCCGGGAGGCCGGCCCAGGGCGGCGGCGTGCTGCAGCCGGTCGGCGGCGGCGCTCGGCCGGCCGGCCAGCGCATGGCAGCCCCCCAGCAGGAGGACCAGCCCGGCAAGTATGAGCGCGGCCATGCCCCAGGCCGGCGGTCGGACGGGAGGCGGTGTTATCATGCTCGGATGGGGCGGCAAGACAAGGTGAGATGGAGGAGGGAGATCGGTGATTGGGGCCGAAAGAAAAAAGCCCCGGCCCGCGCTGTCCCGGCCCTTGATTCGCCGGCGGGCCGGGCAATGGCCATCAAGGCCCCCAGCGGCCCGAGTGCCAGGGCCACGGGCCTCGCCGCTCGGCTCCGGCCTCGGCCGAGGGCCGCGCGAGGACGCCCGGCCAGGGGGCGAGGCGAGGGAGGGCCGGGTCGCCGCGGCCCGTGCCCGCCAGAGGGGCAGCCAGCCCACCGCGCCGACAGGCGCCCGTGTCGGCGGCGGCCGGCGAACGGGACGAATGGAGGAGCCCCTCCGGCCCAGATGGCCCATTCCCCCGGGCGGACACGCCGGCGCACCGACGCCCATCCGGGCGCAAAGCGAGAACACCCGGCCAGCGCAGCCTGAAGGCACGCCAGGGGGCGGCCTGGCGCGAGCGCGACCGCGGCGACACGGCCGGCGAGCGGGGCCCGCCCATGGCGCGGCCACTGTTGCCCGGGGCAATGGAGAGATCCGCCCCGGCACGGTCAAACCGGACCCGGAGAGGGGAGGGCGCGATCAGCAGAGCCGCGCCTGCCGCCTGTGGGCGCCCGCATGAATAACAAACAGGGGCTCACGTTCGCGCCGTTCGCCCGCCGCCCGGGGGGAGAACACCCAGGCGCCCGGGCGCATGCCTTTGTGGCCCTCCGTCGGCCGGCCGCCGGAGGACAAGCCCCGCCCGGCCTCCGAGGCGGCCTTCATCGCCCAGGGGCCCGGCAGCGGCCCCCCACATCCTGCCGCCGTTTGAGTTCATCCTCACAGAGAGAGAGTGAGAAAGGCGGGGGGCCGAGCGGGCCCGGCCGGGGAGGGGAGTCCGCGCCCTCGGCGCCGGGCTGCCTGCTCGGGGGGCCGGCAGGACGGGCCCGCCAGCCGGCCGAGCCTCGGGCGGGCCCCATGTGCCGACGCTTGTGTCGCCCGGCGCCCCCTGGCGGCGGATGCCTGTTGTTGGGCGAGCGCGCCGTGAGCCTTTTCGGCTGGCCGCCGGCAGCCGGATCACCATGCCGGTGATCACTCGCTTGCCGGGCGTCACACGGCAGCCAATCGGCCCATGTAACCGGCACCGGGAGTAGATGCTTAACCGAGCGCCCGCCGGACCTGCCGCGCGCCCCAGGCGGCGTCCGCCCA
>NW_009243007.1:1162-1781 GCF_000388065.1 Fonticula alba | reverse complement strand
GAAAAAACGGCACCGGGAGTAGATGCTTAACCGAGCGCCCGCCGGACCTGCCGCGCGCCCCAGGCGGCGTCCGCCCAGGCCAGTTGCGTGCCACCGGTCCTCCCCCTGGCGCGAGACGGCGCCGTTGCCTGACGCCGAAGGGTCTCCTTGGTGCGCATCCCCCCACGGCCGGGGGTGCCCCTCCGCGTCCGGCCGGCAGCCAGCGGGAGAAAAAGGAAAGGCGGCACGCCGCCGCGCGCAAAATGAACGCTGACCACGATGCGGCTCGAACACACAACCTCCTGATCCGTAGTCAGGTGCTCTATCCAATTGAGCTACGCGGCCGTTGGAGGTTCTCACCACCATGCACACTCATGCCCGTGGACTTTCTCCTCCCCGGTTCGCGCCGTCCCTCCTCCCGTGCCCCCTCGGACGCCACGCCGCCTGCCGGGCAGAGCCTCGGACCGGGACAACCGCCCGGCGGCGCTTCGCCCGCTCGGCCGCCGCCGGCCAGGGCGGCCGGACAACATCCCCACGTTCTTCAGCCGGTTCTGATGTTCGTCCCTCATAGCCTGTTTAGCTCAGTTGGTAGAGCATGGGACTCTTAATCCCAGGGTCGTGGGTTCGAGCCCCACAGTGG
>NW_009243007.1:0-1131 GCF_000388065.1 Fonticula alba | reverse complement strand
GCTCGGACCGGGACAACCGCCCGGCGGCGCTTCGCCCGCTCGGCCGCCGCCGGCCAGGGCGGCCGGACAACATCCCCACGTTCTTCAGCCGGTTCTGATGTTCGTCCCTCATAGCCTGTTTAGCTCAGTTGGTAGAGCATGGGACTCTTAATCCCAGGGTCGTGGGTTCGAGCCCCACAGTGGGCTATCTTTTTTGGCCGGGGCCGCCTCGAGAGGGCCTGCGCCGGCCATGGTGTGATGCGCACACAGCGGGGACCGTATCTCCATTGGCCGCACCGTGTGGCGCCACCCTGGCCGGGGCCATCGCCAACCGGCGGCAGTCGAACCGAACGCCCCCCTCCCTCCCTCTGGCGGCCGTCCCCACCGCGCGACACGCCCCGGCCATGCGCATGTGCGAGCCGCGCCCATAGAGAAGGCCCCTGCCAACACGCGGCGGCCCCCATCACACAAGGGCGCGTATTTTTTTTTGCCCCCGCATCCTCCGGCGGCCGCCCCCCGGCCTGCCGCCCGCCGCCGACCGTGTCCCCTCGTTGTTGGAGAGGGGGCCGCCAAGGTGCCCCCTGGCCGGGTCCCGGCCCCCAAGCCGCCGGGAGCCCTTGCCCCTCTGGGGTGCCCTCTGGCCGGATCTCCGTCGGCTCCACATGCGACGGACCCGGGCGCTCGTGCTCCGGCGGCCGGGTCCCATCACCCGCCCGGCCACATTGCAAAGCATCCCCCCCCCTCCTCCCACGGGCCAATAATCTCGGGCTGGTTGGCCGCGTGCACGGTCCCCACTCGGAGCGCGTGTAGGCACCCCCTGGGCGCGCGCGCGCCTATGGGTGGGGGCATGGGGCCGGGGGAGGGGATGGCCCCCGCGCCCGCCAGGGGGGTGCCCGGCGTCGGCGCTGGCCGGGCATCCGCCGCCGGGCATCCACTGCAGGATACTGACTACTGGGCATCCACTGCAGGACATTGACTACTGGGCATTCACTGCAGGGCATTGACTACTGGGCATTCCCCGCCAGGACATGCACCACCGGGCATCGACCACCGAGCATTGACTACCGGCCACGTACCGCTGGGCAGGCCCGCAGCAGCAACCGCAGGGAGGGCGCAATCCGCCGCCTCCCCCCGCCCCCCCCCCTTCCCCGG
>NW_009243006.1:0-16712 GCF_000388065.1 Fonticula alba | reverse complement strand
CCCCCCCCCCCCCCCCCACAAGGGGGCAAACTCCTTTGCCCACCACGGCCATCGCCCTCGACACACCTTGGCCGTCTGCTTACAATCCGCCGGTGGACGGGCACCCGGCTCAGACACCTGCAGCGGTCGTTGACCCGCTCCTCTCGGACCCCCTCCATGCGGCAAATGGCCCCCGGCTTTCCATGCGTCCCAGCGGCCCTGCCGATCACCAACGGTCATCTCTCACAAGGCCCCTGGCAAGAGCGGGAGAGACCGGCCCGGCAGGTCCCCTGGGGCGCGGGCCGGGGCGGGCGTCGGACCAAGGCGGGCCAGAACCCCGCCCCGCCCCCCCCCCGGTGCTCACCCCCGAGGTCCTTGCCCTGCGTCGATTGGCGTGGGGGATCTTTTCCGAGGAGTCCCCAGCGGAGGGCTTGCCTCGCAATCTTCGGTGTGGGGCACGCATGCATGTCGGATGCGCGAGGAGCTCCCCGCCCCGCCCCCCCCCCCTCCGGCCGTTTCCCGGCGAAAATATGGACAAGCATCCACATTCCATGGGCGAGAAACTTGGCTCCATGGAGCCAGGTTTCCCTGGATCACGGGCGTATTGAGATTTTCGGAAATAGTCACGTGTAACCATTGCGTTGGGACTAAGGCCCAGATGTGACCCTCCTCCAATGAGGCTGTCCGAGGAGGAGGAACGCCAAAAGGCAAGTGCCAGCCACGCACATGGGCGCGAGGGATGTGAGAACCGCGAGTATCCATGGAAGAAGAAAGCCCATCAAATACTAGCGCCGTCCCTCCGCGTCCTCGGGGGGAAGTGGGTCGCGAGAGTCCCTTTCCTCCCCTCCCCGCGTCCTTGACACCGCCCTGGCCAGTGGGGGGCCAGGGCTTGATTCAATTTTTAAGGGAAAAAAGATGCCGGGGTGCAAGAAACGGCTGGCGAACGCGGGCATGCTCCATTTTTCTAGACTCCTCTCGTCAGACGAGGGGTGGGAGAGGGATGCACGTCGAACGACGAATGGCACCGCACATGCGCACACGCACGCCATGGGATGCCCTCCTTCCCGGCTCCGGGAGGGAGAGAAACGGGAAAGACATGGAGAGTCCCATCAGCATGCTTGACTGAGCATGCTATGGGGGGGGGGAGAAAGCGAGGGAGATAGACGAGAATGGGGGCGTGTTAGGAAGGGAAAGCTGGGGGGGGGGGAAACGGAGGAGGAGGAGGGAAGGAGGAGGGGGGTTTCAGACAATACTCTGCTAGGATGGGTAGTGGCAGCGACATCGGGGGGCGAAGAAAGGTTCTCCACGATCGAAGCGTGGTTCTTGCCGATCCCGAGCTACAACGGGCAGACAAAGCATCATTAGGGCGAGGAGAGAGAAAGAGAGAGAGAGAGAGAAGGGAGGGAGGAGGAGTCATCGTACCATGTGCGAACAGTGGGCGCAAGAACGGCGGGGGACAGAAAGAAGGAGGGGAGAGGGGCAGAGGTGTCGGGGAGCGGGCGAGTGAAGGGCCGTCGCTCCCTGTGGCCTCCTAGCAAACAGGTGCCCGCACACATTCGCCGCACGGCCCCTGTTTATATAGGGGCCTGGGGTGGGTACCGGCACCGAGAACACCATTTTTCGCGGCTCCCTGCACCGAACCACGCCCCGGGCACGGAACGCCACACGAACAGACGCATCTTCTCTCATGTTCGAGAAAGGGCATTGTGGCCAGGGTGCAGCAGCAAGGAGGGCGAAGCCAAGAAATCGGACACAACAGGCAGAAAGCGAGCCCCGCAGCATGGCACCCCTCCCGCCCTCCGGCCTGCCCACATTTCCGATTGTCGCAGAGAGCCCAGTTTGTGCTGGGCCGCCATCCTCACCAGGTACCAACGGTCGCACTTTGCCTCGAGAGTACTCGGGCCCCCTGCCTGGCTTTCCCCATTTCCCGTTCCTGCTCTCTCGCCCTCTCTCGCGCATGGTGGATGATTAGATCTATTATTGTTGCTTTGACACCTTTTTCTTTTTTTTTGGCTTTTTGCTCCACGCCCCCCCTCCTCAGTCTCGCATACTGTTCCGCCACTGGGCCTGGCCAAGGCCCAAGGAGGAGGGAGTCCTGCGCGCAGGGGCCGCTGTGGGTTGTCCGGAGCAGTTGGGTAGCACATGGGGCTGGGGTGACGGGGTGGATCAAGAAGAAAAAGGAAGGTATGCATACACACACACACACACATGCCCCGTGTTAGTCGGACTCGTCGCCAGTGGCCGTCGGGTCGACATCCTGCGCGGCAGCCACCGCCACACCAGAAGCCGCGAACTTGATCAGATGTTCGTTCATGGCCTCGGCGATCTCCGGCGCCAGGGAAGCAGTGACAATCTGGGCGTTGATGTTGGGCTCGGCCTCGGCCTCCTTGGTCTTGGGCTTGGGCAGGCGGAAGCTGGCCTGCGCCACGGACTTGTCCAGGGTGAGGGTCATCAAGCCGGGGGCATTGACACTGATGCCGAACAGCGACTTGCCGAAGACATAGTGCGCCACCTTGGTTGGCTCATTCTTCTCCATGGAGAAGTGCGAGAAGCCGTCGGCTGTGAGAACGATGAAGGACGGCGGGCTGCGCGGGAAGGACACAAGCAGCGGCAGGTTGTCCCCCGAGGCGTCCGGCAGGGCGGCCACCAAGCGCAGGAACTTCGACCGGATCCACGCTTCGCACTCGGCCGGGGTGTTGGCGCCCTCGATCTTCTTGAACTTGTCGTGCACCGCGTGTACCCGCTTCTCCCAGTCGGAAGGCTTGCGCTGCGAAAGGAGGTTCTCCGGGATGTACTCGGCAATCTTGTCGGCAATCGAGCGAGACACCTTCTTCGAGGGAGGCCCAGTGCGCAGATACAGCTCCAGAGCGGCCAGCTCGGTGGCAACCCCGGCGTCGGCAACCACAATCTCCCCGCGGAAGACCAGGTCCTGCAGCTGGTTGTAAGCCAGGCGCAGGGCAACCGGGTCGCGCGCCAGAACCGTGACCTGGTCGTTGATGGTCTGGACCTTCTTGGATGACTTGAAGGCAGACCAGCCCCGGGAGCGACCGGCCTCCTTGTTGGTGTCGAGGGCCGCATTCGGGGCGACACATGGCTCCAGCAACCGCGAGAAGGGCGCCTTCAGCATGAAGCGGATACGCGACTCCGAGGAGGGGATCACATCACGCTGAGCAGATAGCGGCCGGTCGCGGTCGATCCACTGGTCTGTGTGACATCGCGGTGGAGGGGAAAGGGGAGGGGAGGACAGAAAGTGTGTGTGCGTGAGAGAGAGAGAGAGAGAGGGAGAGAGTGAGTGAATGAGTGTACGCGCGGAAAGGCAGACATCAGTGTGATGCGGAGAAAAGGTGCCCACCAAATGAAGGGGCAAAGGAGGGCCAAAGGGTGACGCATTGCGCAAAGAGAGGGACCACATACCAACACCATCATACCAGACCGCCAAGTCGAAGAGGTCAACAATGCGCGGGTCGATTTCGGCCTCATCATTGTGATCATGCTCCTCATCGTCATCGGACCCGGTGGAGCCGGCTGTGGCACAGCCGATGTTCAGCAGCGAGGCCACCATGTCACGCAAGGTGCGACCGGTCATGCCGGTCGGCGTGGCGGAGGCGCCCATCCCTGGCGGCGCAGTGAACTCCGATTGCAGGCTGGAGGCCGTGGCGCTGGCCGGCAGGTCCATGCGTGTGCTCAACTCCGCGTCATACGAGGCGGCCGTCACCACAATATCGGTCTTGGCACTCGAGGGCTTCTTCGTCTCGGCGCCGTCAGCTCCGGAGGAAGAGCCGCTGGCACCGAAGGGGTCGAAGTCGTCGAGCGGCTGCAGGTCCAGATCCAGATCCTCGAGGGCACGCGCACGCGTCCAGGCATCGGTGTACTCAGCAATCAGGTCCCCGAGGGAGGTGTCACCGGCCACGAAGGAGGCACTCCCAATGCACGCAACATTGGCCGACCGGTTACGCAGGTAGAGGCGCACAATGTGACGGAAGGGCCCGGCGGCATAGGGGTCCGCCTCCAGCAAAGCCATCGACCCCTGGCGGATGTAGCCCGGATCGATGCCATCGTGGTAGTAGAGGTTGGTGACGATGCGCGAGCGGATGATATCCTGCTGGCGGTAGAAGGCTTGGAGGACCTGGAGAGCGGGGGGGGGGGGGGAGCGAGAGTTGGGTGAGGACATGAGAGAAGGAAGAGACACTCACAGAAGGGAGGGGGAGGAGGGGGTGTGGCTGCAAGAGAGCTGGTGGTAGTGATGACGCACGAGACGGCCCTTGTTGTTCATCCACACCGCCACGCCATGGGGCGAGACACTCAGGACGACAGGCACATGCATGAGCATGGCGTTGCGGTTGGTGGCCTGGGGCACGCCGGTATAGTTCTATGGGGAGGGAGGGGGGGGGGGGTGACAGATGGCCACAGGAGCAGGCCGGCGTGGGTGTTGTGCGGGGTCAGGAGCGCGTTGCAGGGAATGTGATACACTCGCAAACAGGGCACCGTACATGACCAGAGAAGAAGTGCGCCGAGATGAAGGGGATGTAGCTGAGCGCAATCTTCAAGAACTGGCGATGGGACTCTGCGCAAAAGTAGGCCGGGAATCGTCATGGTGACAGGGAGCGAGAAAGAGAGAGAGAGAGAGGGAAGCAATTAGATATACCGCCCTGGGGGGACTACACCAGGGAGAAAGAACGAGGAAGCTTGGGAATGAGGGAGGTACGTACGGATCTTATCCAGACCAGCGAGAGCACGGTGCGGCTCAAGCAGCGCAGCGGCCAGCTGCTCCACAATCTCCTCATCCGTGGTGGCATGCGGAAGAAGCTGAGGGAGGATGTACTCCGGGACCAGGGAGCGGACCATGGACATGTCGCTGGTCAAATGGGCACATGGAGTCAGGGGGGGGGGGGGGGAATGTCGAGCATGGCAAAGACCCGGCGGAGGAAGGGCAAGAAAGAAAGCGGAAGAGAGGGGAAGATGGTCGGCCGGGGGGGAACACACCTGACGAAGGAGACACCCTCCTTGAAGTCGCCATGGCGCATCTGCAGCCGACAGCCAGCCAGCTCCAGGTACGCCCGCAGGGGGGGCTTAAACATCGGGTTCTTCATGGCCAGACGCGAGTCGATCTACAGGCGGACAAAGTCGATTGTCAGTGGCCCTGCTCCGATGTAGGGGGCAGCGAAGGAGAGGGACACCGGCCGGGCGGCCACACGCGCGCGTACCTCATGGATGGCCATCTCGAGGGAGGACTGGTCGTAGAACTCATCCATATGCACGGGCCAGGCACGCATGCGCAGGTACACAATCGACTCAAGGTCAAGTTCCTGGGCGGCGATCGGCCGACTGGACGACAGCCAGACCATCGGGCAGTTGACGTCTGATGGGGAGGGGAACCATGAGAGGGGCCCAAAGGGCGAAGGAGACATGTGAGAAAGGGGTGAAAGGACACCGGTGGACATGCCCCAAGGGCAGGGAAGGGGGAGGGGAGAAGCTGGCCCCACGGACGTACCCTCGTCAGTGAGCGTGCGCTGGAAGCGGAGACGCTGCAGACCGAAGAAGCGCGACTGCGCAATGCCAGCCTTGCGGCACACCTGATCGACCATTTGCTTCGAGTAGCGCACGAGGAAGGCGGGGGCGAGACGGACAGATTTCGTCAGGTGGTGCCGAAAGAAACAGCGACATATTCGATGAGGGAGCGGAGGGGGGAGAGAGAGGGAGAGAGAGGGAGAGAGAGAGAGAGAGGGAGAGAGAGAGACGTACAACGGTGGTGGTTTTGCTCGTGAACACGAACTTGAAGTGCGACTTGTTGGGCAGCTCAACCTTCAGGACACCCATGATGTCCTCGGCCACCTCCTGTGCGGTTTCCAGCTCCACCTGGGGGATGTCGTCCTCCGGGATGAAGGCCATCACATCGACCTCCTCGGGGCCGCTGTTCCAGCTCAGACCAAACCCAGCGTCGGCGCCGGTGCCACTGGTGGACACGGTGCCGGACACGGTGGAAGTGTTCGAAAAGAAGTCCAGATCGGCGGTCAGGTTGTCCAGCTGGCTGGTCATGTCGTCAAAGTCGCCGAGAGCCGGTGAAGCGTCGGTGCTGGCACTAGCGCTGGTGAAGGCATTGAGGTTCATGCCCTCCAGCAGGGAGTCCAGGTCGGCCAGGGCCGCGACAGTGGTTTCGTCCAGATCCGCATTCGGGAAGTCGGTGGGGGGCGGAGCAGACATGGTTGTGTTACGCCTTGCGCGTGTCGGAGGAAGCGAGAGAGGGGGGAGGGGGGGGGGGAGGAAGGGCGCAACGGGTGGAAGGCGGAGGGGAGGCGCCCAATGGGAAAGGAGCAAAGGAATGCCGCAAGCGGGGGAGAGGGGTCTGCCGCGAGCAGTGATGATGGCAGAGGGGGGGGGGGGTAAGGGGAGGGGGAGTGTGGTGACAAGCCGGGCCTCGAGCCTCCCGGGCCAACAGGCGGGTGGCCGAACAAGGATCAGCTTTTCCTTGAAAGAGAAGACCCCCCCCCTCCACCCCGACCACACCCGCCCACACCTCGCGGCGTCTGTGCAGTGTTTCACGCCGACGATGCGAGAGGCACCATGATCGACCGGCCGCAGGAGCCGGCGCCCCGTTTGTCCCTGCCCTGCATTTCCAGGTCCCACGGTGTTCCCCGCTTGGCGCACCGGCAGGAAAAAGCCCCCGAAAAAGACCTCGTCAAGATTCGGGCTAACGCAATGGTCCTGGCCCTCCTCCCCGGGGCGGGACGAGCAGGGGGAGGGGGGGGGGGAAGGGGCCAGGCGGAGAACAAGCAAGCTCAGAAGCAAGTGACCGGGTGACCGACCTAGCGGCGGCCGCAGCGGGTTGTGGGGGGGGGGGGCGGGGGGGCGAGACGGGCCAGGTGCACGCGAGTTTCCTTTCACCCGAGCGCCGAGTCTTCCCCTTGATGCGCGACCCCTGCCCCTGTGTGCCCCTCGCCCCTCGGGCGCCCCAGCTGGCGCAGGGAGGCTGTTGGGGCCGCTCGCCCCGCAAGAAGGGGGCTCCAGGCCTAGCCGAGAAAAGCCCGGTGAGTCGGGGGCCGGGGGCGAGGAGCGACCTCGGCCACCGGAACACCCGGAGACAACATATTATGCCCCGGGGTCAAGGGCCTCTCGCCTGGCGCGGTGTTTTCCCCTCGCGCACCCGGCGAGCCCCGACCCCCCGACGCTCGGGCCCTCCTCGATGGGGATCGGGAGGTGGGGGGCCGGGATGAGGACCGGGAAAAAGCCGCCTCCAGGACCGGGAGGGACACCGCCGGCTCCTTTGCCCGGGCTTGACGCCGCGGGGTCCACAGCCACCATCAGCCCAGCAATCCGGACGAAGGCCCTCCGGGCTAGTGCCCGACAAGGGAGACAGAGACGGGGCGAGCAGCTTTCTTGTGCCCCCGGTTGCATGCCTGTCTGCTGGGCGCTGTTGTACGCGGCCCCGGCGGCCGCATCCCTGACACACGGCTCACCCTCGGGGCGATGAAAAAAAAAGAAAGGAAGCGCAAGAGCCCGGAAATCTCAACTGAGCCTGCCGGTTGGCATGGCCACTCGGGCGTTGGTGCCGGCTGACCCCTCCGGAAGAGAGAACACCGTGGGTCATGGCTTGCGGGGGCACCCGGCCCTTGATTCGCTCGGGGACCGAGCCACACGCGAGCATCCCAAAGCCCTCGGTGCTGGCTCGCTCTTCGTCGCCCGATGGCCCCGCCCGGACCTCCGGTTACCGGGCCCTCAGGCCGCCCTCTTGCTATCCCGCCCAAGTCCCTTCCTCCAGCACACGCCCAGCTTGGAAGGGTTGTGAAAGGGTGCATGCTGGTCTTCGCCTGGCGGCCTCGGCCTTGAGGGCCTTGAGGGCCTCCACGCCCCCAGGCGTGGGCCGACCCTGCGGCCGAGCCCTCTTTATGGCTGACTGCAGCCCCACCCCGAAGGCCCCCACAGCCCCAGACCTGGCCGCGTGCTGGAGAAAGGGACACAAGCGGACAGCGAGACTGGGAGAGAGAGAGAGAGCAAGAGGGAGAGTCACGCACACAAAGAGAAAGAGCGACAGAGGGAGAACAAGAGCAGGTACTCCCGGGGGGGCGGGGTTGTACGACGCGCTCCCCCCCTGAGCGCACTCGAGTCCTTGCGTGGAGCCCCCTTTGGGTGGCAGCCTGGGGGCCGTGTCCCAACCACGCCGGGATCAGGGACGCACGGACCACGCCTCCCGCCTGGCCAGCGACCCCCAGCACCCGGCGTCCTTCCGTCGACGACCCAGCCCTCCCCCTCCCCTGTGGCTCGCCAACGCGCCGGCAGCCAAGTATACACACACACACACACACAGGCCGAACGATTAACTCCTCCCGCCTCCGACTTTCGCGGCGGGCCGAGGCTCGCCGTTTTTTTTCACGTTGAGGCGCACTCGTCCCCCGGAGGGAAACGCATGGCCCGTTCGACCAGATATTATCTATTATTAAATATGCCTCATACAGTCCTCAAACTTGCGTCCATTGCTTGACCACTGTCTGACGGGGAACGTTCCCCGGGGCAGCCCCGGCCGCCCCCCGCCCTAGCCCGAATGTCTGGCTAGACCGGGTCGCCCCCCCCGCCCCCCGCCGAAGGGTTCCCTAAAAGATTTCCTTGGCGCGCCAAAAACGCACCAAGGGCCGAGGCAGGGCTCGGGGGCTAGGACGACCTGGCGCCCAATGTGCCCGCCGCCGCCCGGGTCGAACAATATGTCGCGGCCCGTTCTCCGACGCCTAACCAGGCGCCGGAGCGGAGCCGCCAGGCCCCCGGGTGCACACGCGTGCGCGCGCGCGCACACACACACACATACAACACACACGCGCGCGCCCGCCCCACAGGTCTGATTCTCAAAAAGGCGCCCAGCCAATGAGATCGCCCGCCCGATTCGCCATTCTCGAATTGAGGTGAGGTGCCTCAATCGCTGACACGATCACGCGCGAGACACGCGCGCCACTCCCGCTCGTGTCTCAGGGATGATCACACCACCAACCACAGGGCTGCCCGTCGATGGCCCCCGGTTCCGCGGCCAGCGCCCCCCGAAGCCCGATCTGGCCCCCCCCCCCCCGTTCCAGGCTCGGGAACATCCGCCGCAAGTGCGGCTGACCCGACTGCCCGCACTGTTGCCCCCCCCCCCCCCGGCAGGAGCCCATGGTGTTTCCCTGTCTGGCAGTCCCGCCGCCACCCGCCCGATGGGCGGCCCTCGCCGCCCTTTGGGGATTTCCCTTTTCCGATCAGTTGAGGTGGAGGAACATCAGCCACCTCGGTCGCACCTCGCCGCGTGCCTCCCCAGCTTCCTCCGTCCTTATCCGCCTCCTCCCTGCCCTCCCCTGCTGACGGTTGGCGTCGTTAACAGCTGATCGACCCACCAGGCCACTGGGCTTCCTCTCCTTCTCTCTTTCTTTCCTCCTCCTCTCTCTCCCTCGCCCCGGCTTTTCCTGTTTTCTCGTCGCTTGCTGTTTCCGCCCCCTGGCCGGCACCACCATGGACATCAACCCCTATGTGGGGCCCGTCCCCAACTACTATTCGACATCTTGGCTACAAATCCTCGCTCTACTGGGCCTCTCCGCGATCGGTGTTGTTCTCTGGATCGGCCGCCTTTGGAAGAAATACTCCAAGTTGAATGATCTCCTCCAGGCGCAACGTCTCAATGAGGTGCGCCCTCCCCCGGCATCCACCCACCTCCACTTCCCCCTCCCCATCCGTGCCCATCCGTGCCCATCCGTGCCCATCCGTGCCCATCCGTGCCCATCCGTGCCCATCTGTGCCCTTCTGACCGCTCTGCCCATCTGTCTGGCCAGGTGGTCCGCCTCGACGGGCTTCTCGACACTGAGAGCGCCAGCTTGAGCTCCTACACGTCATCCCATTTTGACCGCGTCGCACGCGTCCATTATGGGGAGATCCTGCGAGACATTCGCCGAGCCCACTTCGGCGTGCGGCTTCTCAGCAACAAGACCACTGCCACGATTGCGCCCCCTTCACAAACATCCCCTTCATCTGGTCTTCTGCCGCCGGTGCTGCCCGACTTGCGGTTTCTCTTCCGCCAAGTCCATCCTACTGCCAATATCCCTGCGGAATTTGGCCCCACACCCAGTCCCCAAGGATCAACCCCGGCCATAACTCCGACGGCTGACCCTGCAGCTGCCCCGGGCACCGATGCCGACGCATATCCGACCCGGGTCCGCCTCTTTTGGTATGTCCCATTGCACATCCTGCGCCGGACACTTGTTCCGGCCGAAGGTTCATCTCCCGAGGCTGTCCCTGTCGGTGATGGCGTCCCCCAGGCCGACTCCTCGATCCTGTCCAGCACTCTGCAGCAGCTGGCCACATCATGGGCCTCCGCGCGCGCCCTCTTTGAAGACCCGCCCCTGGAGCAGCTGGCCATGGCCTCCGGGCACTCGTTGGCCGATTCGGAGCTGCTGCTGGACGGCAGCACCACCGGGGCTCATGGCGGTGCGGCTGGGCTCCCGGTCGCCGAGCAACTGGCCACCATGGCATTTCGCAGTGTGGAAGGCTTCGCCGGGGACTTTTGCCAGGCCCTGAAATCGAGCTCCTTCGCCTCGGAATCCCTGGTCGCTGGGTTCTCCTCCACGGGGGCGGTTTTCCCCATCCTCCCAAAGAACCCCCTGGCCGATGATGACATGGACGACATGGGCACCAAGCTTGGCCGGCTGAGCCAGCACTTGTCCCGTTCTGGGCCGGTTTGTCCGCTGGTTATGGTGTCCTGGTCGCCATTGTCCACTGCGGCCGAAGTGTCCCTCTTCGATGTTCCCCTCATCCGGGGGAGCTTGGCTGCCACGGCCGCGGCCACGAGCGCGCCTCCAGCCAGTCCCAGCGCCTCGCCCCTTGGCGCTGTGACCCTCATCTGGCAGTGCGTCCTGTTGGCCCAATCGCGAACGGTCACCACTTTGGATGACGTCTTCCATGTTGGCTTTGGCGATGTCAGCGGGCGGAGCTCATCAAGCGCGATGGTGGCATCCTCTTCTGCATCCGATGGCTCGCACACCCCCGCATTGCTCCCTGCACGTCCGCCCACCACAGCCGAGCACTGGCACCAAGGGGGCACCTCTCATCGTACTCCCATCACGGTTGCCAGCCCGGATGGCGGTGACTCTGCATTCCCACCGGCCGCCGGGGCTCCCGTCGCCCCGGATTACGCCTCCAACTTCGATCTTCCTCCCTGGACCGAGGACGACTCCGAGTGTGTTGTCTGCCTGAGCGACATCCCGACGGTTATCCTGCTTCCCTGTCGGCACCTGTCTGTGTGCCGCCTTTGGTGCGCCTCCCCCTGCATCTGTCTCTCACGCATGGTGGGGGTCTTTCTCTTTCCAGGCTCCCTTTGCAGCTAACCATCCACCTATCTCCTGATGTGTCACTGCCCGCAGTTTCAAGGAGCTGGACAAGTGCCCTGTCTGTCGGTCAACCATCAGCTCATACCTCCTGCTGGAAACACCCGAGGCCACGTCACAGACGGTGCCGGTGATGCCCCCCACCGTTCAATCACCCGACCTTGATGTTTGAGCCCACGTGTCGGGGGGTAGAAGGGGAAGGTCGACCTTCTCCCTTTCGGTTGTCCCGTCCTCGCCAGTTTGCGGGGAGAGGGACGTGGTTCCTTTTTTTTCTCCTCCGTGCCCACTTCACCGCAGTAATATACCCCCCCCCCACCCTTCCCCCTCCTTTCCGCCTTTGGTGATGACACATCTTCCGGTGTCGTTGTAAGTGGAGCTAAGGTAACCCCCAAGGCCGTCTATTATTTTCATGTAAGCTCGCTGGAGGCCACGCCATCTTGAACACTGTGACGAGAGCAGGTACACGGAGCCGTCAGCCACTGGCCTTCGATGGGTCCATATGGTCGATGACAATCTCATCAGCTGGGGGAACCCAGTCAGCCGGAGGATTGGCCAATTGGACCATTCGCAGGAGGGGGGTTCTCCCATTGGCTGTCATAATCGGACTGGCACAGCTGCGATTATAGTGAGTGGCAAGCCAGAGGCCGCGTGTGTGCATGAGAGGGAGAGCGGGAGGAAGAGAGGGATGCATAGTGTGTGTGTGTGTGTGTGTGTGAGAGAGAGAGAGGGGGAGAAAAGTCGACGGGTGCATTGTTTCGACTTGGCCCCCGAGTGGCACGAGCGTACCGGACAAAATGCCGCCAGATGACCGTACAGCTGGACGTGTCGCGCGTGTCGCACTGATATGCTGGGAGGTGTTCCAGCCAACAATCTGTATGGGCCAGGGCCTCGGTCTCGGAGAGATCGGTCGACAGAAGTGTGCTGGATGCAGGCTGGACACCGATCACCGACAAACAGTCCACCGGGCGGGAGAGAGAGCTCCGGCTCAGCATGGCTGCCTCAGCAGGCAGCGATTGCTGGGCAATTCCATGGTCGTGAAAGTGCCCGACGAATGCGCCCAAAAGGTGGCGGCAGGCTGAAGTGACATAGAAATCGCCCTTCGGCAAGTATGGCTCCTGATCCATGGCTTACTTCACCACACAGGCATGCAAAGCAGGGGGCCGTGCGACTTTTCCCCGGAGTTGGAGAGGCAAGGAAAAAAGGAGAAGGGGAGGCACGGGGGGGGGGGGGGGGGAGGAGGGGAAAAACTGAGATGTGCCAACAAGGGGCCTCCTTGTGCTGTGAGGTGGGGTCTATTAATGCCGTGCACGACACATGCATGTGCGCTAGATGGGGTCGAGGAAAGGGGAGAGAGGGAGAGAGAGAAGAGAGAGACAGGGTGTGCGCGGAACATGTGCGGCGGCAGTCCTGGTGCCAAGTGGGGCGGAACCCGCCCCGCCCGCCACCCGGGACAGAGGCGCCGATCGCATCGTCCGCGCATGTGATCTATATATCACGCCGGGGGCATTTGGCGCGATCGCCAGAAGGCCGCGCGCTTTCCGAGCGCCTGCCTTCCCGCGCCTTACGTCCGCCGCTCAGGCCCCCCCCTGCGGGGGGACAGAAGTGGTCGGGGCAACCAGGCGAGCAGGCACCAGAGGGACTGCCTTAGAGCCCGACACTGGCGAGACACTGGGTCGCTTCAGGATCGGAGGTGAGGTTTCCTGGAGAAGGGACGGCGATTTTGCGCCAGCAGGACCCTCAGTCGGGGATGGAGAAGTCTGGCCAAGATTCAGGATCCCCCCCACCGGAGATGCAGAGGAGGATGTGAAGGATTTGGCACCCGCTGCGAGGTGGTGCAGGATGGGAGGCAGAGGCCAGGAGGGGCCAATGTCGAGGTAGAGGCCGTTCTTATGTTAATATCCAGGCCTATGGCCCCCTGTGATGTGGGTCTTTTTTTTTTTTTGCTGGGTTCTTGTCCCACTGCTTTCCCTTCGCCGCTGTGAAGGCCCCCCCCCCCACGTGTGCACATAACAGGAGAAAGGGCCCAGAGGCGAAAGATGGACATGAGGACGAACCATTCTGAATCAATGTGCTCAGCAGCCCAGTTGGGGTCCCGGAGTTGCTATGGGCCACTGGAGCCGCCGGTGTCGAGCCCTGCAGGGCGGGGGTGGATGAGGAGGCCGGTCGGCGGGTGTCACGACCAGAGCCCTTCGGCTCGTGGTCTGAGTCGGAGTCGGTCTCGTCGACCGTCGGCTTGGTTGTGCGAGTGCGATTGGCGCCGACCAGTACACGAGGCTGGGCCGCGCGTGAGTCCTGACCCAGGACATTTGTCTGTGCATGCAGCGGCGAAGGAGACTGCGATGGGATCGGCTGCGAATATACAGACGACTGCGCAGCATCCTGGCCGACCTCGACGTTGGCAGTAGTGATCGCGGGGCCGGCGGGAGCCGGGTCCGAAACCCCTGGAGGGATGGAGGCTGTCGCGGCAGGACCACCAGCCACAGCCTCAGGAGTGGCCCCCCTGGCGCCGTCGGTTGAGCCTTGCATGCGTTGACGCAGGGCATCAATCTCCTGCTCGATCTGCCTGCGTCGGTTCTCCGCTTCCAGTGCGCGAGTGGCAGCTTTGTCGGTTTCCTGCTTCAGAGCAAGCACCAGGGCCATAGCCTCCTCGACATTCGGAATGAGTGCCAGGCTGGGACTCAGAGGAAGGCTCTTCTCTGGGAAAGACCCTTGAGCTGGCGGGATCACGGTGTCGCTGCTGTGCGAAGCCCGATTGAGATTGATAAGCAGATCGAGATCCGCATCGGTGGCCGGGTTGGAGTCGGGGTTGACGAGTGAATTCGGCCCGGAGTTGAACGGCGATTTGCCCTCGGCACCACATGTGCGAGTTCGCTTCGTGGCCGACGTTTCATCCTCCAATGCCTGGGCATCCGATGCGCGGCGCTTTTTTGTGTCCACTACTGATGGTTTTGCGGTGTGTGTGTGTGTGTGTGTGTGTGTGTGTGTGTGTGGAGGGGAGGAGGAGCAGGAGGAAAGACTGTTACCACAAGCTCGAAGAAAAGGCCGCCTAATTCGGGGAGTTGACAGAAACGCACCCTCCGGGGTGATTGTGCCATAGTCGGCAAACACCTGCAGGGACATGTACTTGTCGACCAGATCGCCGATGAGCTCGGCGGCTGGCAAGTCGAAGCCAGCCGAGATGTCGAGCGCGTCCAAATTACCCAGCGACAGGGAGGAAGAGGTGTCGACGCACTGAACGAAGGCCGGCGCACGATCTTCGGATATGGCAAGCACCACATCATACACCGTCTGAAGGGACTCGGCCGAAAGATCCCGCAAGGCCGGCACAGACGGCGGGGGGTGCGGGCAACCCGACCGGACGTACATAGACAGATACACTTCGGCGGCTACCTTGGCCACCTGAGCCACCGGCCAAGATGGCCGAACAGGCAGGATGAAGCGCCGCCCTGCCAGCAGGATCCGGACAGGGAAGGACGCGTCGCGCGAAGAGGCCGAGAGTGCCCCCGGGGCCGGACTCGCGGCCTTCATTCTAGGCGTGGAGGGATCGACAGCCATCGGCTCGGGAGCAGGTTCAGAAACGATCTCGGAGGCAGGCGCCGCCTCGGTTGTGAATGTGGAGATCGACTTCTCCACCGCTGTCACAAGTGTCGGAACGGATTTGGATTCGGGTTCGGATGCTGGCCCACACGGAGACGCCTCAATGAGAGGTTCGGTCCGCGCCATGGACATGGACTCGACCCCGGTCTTGTTGGCTGCCACACCGGATGTCTTGGACTCGATTTCATCGGTGGTCCCCGAGAGATTCCCGAACATCGGCAGGGGAGTCACCCCTGACAAGGATCCGAGGCTCGATGCTGGAGCAGCCGAGCTGGTTCCCGCGATTGAGGCGGCAGATAGGGGCGGGGTGGTTGAAGTGGGACCCGGGGCCGATGACGACGATGACGACGTCGGCAAAAGCCCGCTGAAGAAAGAAGGGACAGTGCCGAGTGACGCAAAGAAGGCCCCATTGCCGGTAGGCTGGGACTCCATCTGGAGCATGGCGTCAAAGGTGGGATCGGCCAGCTGGTCACCAAGGACAAAGGGAGGGGGCGTGCCCTCATCCTCATCCTCGTCCGTGCTGTCCTCCTCGTCGTCATCTTCCTCGTCCTCGTCCTCCTCGTCCTCCTCGTCCTCCTCGTTGGCCTCGTCAGCCTCCATCTCTGCGTCCGTCGTGTGGTCCTTTCGCCCGGCCTCCTCACCCATGGTGCCTGCTTGGACACCGGGGACATCACAATCCGCAAGCCCCTGCTCGATGATTGGAGAAGTGGTGATGCCAAAGGAAGCGCTGGCCGACGGAGAATTTGTGGCCACAGTGCCGTCCAGGGTCTCGGTAGTCTCATCGGCGGTCTCGTGGCCCGAGTCATCTTCCGTCTCAAGCAGAGGGGTGGTAGCGGACAGCACATTCACAGCAGCAGCAGCAGCAGCAGCAGCAGACTCGTCCAGCTTCGAGCTCTTTCGGGGCACATCTGACGGACCAGGCGAGGCGGTAGACGAGCGCTTCTTGGATTCGGCTCCCAGCGAAGTCAACATGTGTTGTTTGGAGATCACCGAGGGGCCCAGCTCCGTCGGCGAGGACTCCGGGGAAGGGAGCTTCTGGCGGCTCGACGACTGGACTGGAGCCGGAGAGGAGGCCGAGACCGCGGAGAAGGCACGGAGTGGGGTCCTGGCCAGAGAGGATCCCAGGGAGTTGGCCAGCGGCATGGAGAAGGTCCGATCGCGAGCGCCACTGGCACCACCGGTGGCCGAGCTGGCTGGTTGCCGCGCCAGCTCCGCCAGACTGGACGCCGATAGGCCCCCGGCGGAGGTGGACGCCTTCCTGTTGTCTTTCTGCTGCTGATTCATGTGGTCCTTGTGTTTTTTGTCTCGCTTGTCCTTCTTGGAGGGCTGGGCATGATCAGTGGCCACTTTGGTGGCGGCGGCAGCTTCGGTAACGGCGACCTCGGCGGCCGCCAAGGCAGCCGCGTGGGCCTTGCGCTCCTTTCGCCGAAGGCGCTTCGCCCCACGCGATGCATCGATGCTGTTCTCCGGCAGATCTTGCAAATCAGCCACTGCGGGTGCTGTTGTGGAAGAAGCCACAGGGACGGCGGAGAGCGTGGAGGATGCGGCATTGTTAGTGGCTGCAAGTTTGGTAGCTTGCTTTTCCTTTCGACGCTTCCGAACATCCAAGTCCCCCTTCTGCCGCTGAGGCTCCTGGCGATCTGGCTTACTCGACTTCTTTCTGTCCTTGGGGCGTGAGCGGGTAATGTCATTCTCAGGAGCGATAGTGCTGCCACTATCGCCCTTGGAGCTCTTCAGTGGCAGGACCATGATGAGCCCCTGATCTATTTGGCACGAAGGAAAGGCAGGGGAGAGCTGGTGCGTCAG
>NW_009243005.1:26486-31402 GCF_000388065.1 Fonticula alba | reverse complement strand
CCCCCCCCCCGCTGCCACGGCTCTTTGAGGAGGACGCCGCGTGTCTCGCGACCCCTTGGCCAGTGACATGCCACAGGCCTCGCCGGCAGGGCGCCTGGGCGCGGCCCTATGCCTGCTGCTTTCGGCATGCCTTTTGGCGATTGCCCACGCGGCCTCGAACGAGCCCACCGAATATGGCATCCCCCAGTCGAGGCTGACTCAGTTGGCTTTGGCCGATGCCGAGAAGGACGCCAAGCCGGAATCCGGCCTGCCACGTACGCACTCCAGCCTCGCCGCCCCTACACACCGGCACCCCGGGCACACGCTCCAGCGGCGACACTGACCCCATGCCCGCCCGAGGCCAGTCCCCTTCGCATTGCTGGCGCTGCACGCGCGCCATCTGGACCGGCAGAGAAGCTGGGCCAGCCACGCGCGCCATGCCCGTGACGATGACGACGACGAGGAAGAAGAGGAGGAGGACGACGAGGAAGAGGAAGAAGAGGACAAGGACTTCCCCCTGGAGCGCTTCGTCGACCCGACCAAGCCCGCGGGCTTTGCGGTCTTGACACGCACATCGGCCTGCCCGCATTGCAATGGGACGATCGAATTCTGGGACAATGGCGACGTGCGGATGCCCCTTCGCGACCTGCCGCTCGGCCCCGCGATACTAACCCTCCCTTGGATCCATGCTCGCCCCGGCGCAGCATGTGGCCGCAGCGATCGATGTTCGGATCACGGTCTTCCCGATTGGTGCGCGTCCCCCGCCGCTGGCAGAGCAGGGGGGCTTGTGTGTTTGTGTGTGTGTGTGGGGGGGGGGGGGGGGGACGCCGCACTGTTTCCCACGAGCATTGGCAGCCTGCTCGGCGCTGACACCCACACGCCCGGCTGCTGTCCCCTGACGCCTCGCCAGGGACCGAGCTATCGCTGCACCTGCACACCTACGGCGACCTGCGCGGGGTCTTCACCGGGGATGAGAATGTGGCCAACCCGCGCGCGCGGTCGGTCGGGCCCTTCTTCCGGACCATCCCGCTGCAGGGACCAGACAACATGGAAAATGAGCTGGCCATGTGCAATGGCACACTCGAGGAGCATGTCGGGGACTTTGTGCGTCGGTTGCCGGGCCATCCCCATCGAGCGGCGAAGGACTCGGTGAATCTAACTTGCCAGCTGTGTCTCCATGCCCCATGCCGCCTCAGGGCCACATCACCATTGACTCCACCGGTCGAGCCAAGACCGTCCTCAAGAGCCGGACAGCCAGGTACACGCCCGAGGCCCTGATCGAGCGAGCGAGCGAGCGAGGCCCGGTCCGAGGACCGAGGGGAGGCTTGAATCTCGTCAAAAAAAAACCCGCACACTGAGTCGCTAACGCAACAAGTCGCCCATGCTGCCTCGCCGGCCTCTCGTAGTCTGGACCCGAATAGCCCGAATTACATCATCGGCCGGAGCGTGGTCCTTTACGACCGCCGGGTCGACTGCCCGACCCGGCCGAACTTCATGACACAGCTGGGCCGCGACCGGTGGGAACGCCAGGGGCGTGAGAATGACCCGCTCGGCCCGGCGGCCGACTCGTCGTACGACGACGGCTCCGACGCCCTTGCCGCCGGCTGGCCCGAATATGCGGAGCTCCAGTCGCCGGCTTACTCGGACCCCGAGGTGGAGCGGGCCTTCTTCGAGGAGATGACCGTGCAGGAGGCAAGGTCATCCCGAGAGGCAGCACGCACGTATGCCGGGCGGCTGCGGGTCCCCCAGCGCGGCCCGGCTCGCGCGCATCCCGGCCGCATTGCCCTGGCCGGGGTCATCGGCCTGGAGAACAGCCCGACCGTCCATTCGGTTCCCGGGACGGTGGAAGTGGCAGACCCGCGTGCGTGCTTTCCTTTTTTTCGCGTCCCTTTTATCTCGCCCTCCTTGCCCCCCGGGCCCGGGCCTCGGAGCTTGCGCAAGCGCTTGCCCGCGGGCACCGGACCCGCCTGGCGGCAGGGTACCGAGGATGGCTGCTAACATGCACTCAACGCCTGCCCCCTGCCACAGCACCATTCAAGGTCCAGCACGCGGTGGCCGTCACGTCGTGGGACACCGCCAAGATCGCGCACATGGTCGAATCCATGAAGCCCCGGACCGAACCCGCTCCCAAGTACGAAAAGCGCTGGCCAAGTTTCTTCCTGGACAAGGAGCCCAGCCCGAATGGCATCGCCTACTTTGACATACTGCCCGGCAGCGAGGTGTCGCCCGAGGGCTCTGCCCGGGAGGAGGTGCGCGGGCGTGCCGGGGCCCTGCCAGCTTGGCCGCCGGCTGGGCTGAGCTGACCAAGGAGTCGGGTCATCTGGTTCTGGATGGATGGCTGGGTGCAGGGATGCAGGGATGCCTGGCTGGGCGTGGATCAGCGACTGCTCGACTGCCTGACTGACTGCCTGTCTGGATGGGCGCATGGCTGGCTGGCTGGCTGGCTGGCTGGCTGGCTGCAGTTCCTTCGCGTGCGCATGCACCACCGGAACCTCCGGCCCAAGAACCTGTACGCTGCCTCGGTGCATACCTTTGGCGACATCTACAGCGGCGGGGCCATCTTCGCCGGGGACATCTTCCTGCCGGCTTCCTTGGAGGGGACCCTGGCCCGCAAGCCCACCGGGGTGTCGTCTCACTCCGGCGAGTCGACCTCGCTGTTGCCGAATGCCCCGGTGTCGCCAACCACCTTTCCCTTCGAGGAGGGGGAGGCCATCCATGCCCCTGCTGCGGGGGTCCGACAACGGCGCCAGGAGAACCGCGAGGACCGGGAAGATCGCGAGGATCAAGAAGATCGCGAGGACGACGACGAAGAGCGTGAGATGCAGATTTGTCGCTTTGTAGGCCCATTCATCCGAAAGCCTGGCGATTTGGTGCGCATGTGGAAGAACCAATGCCCACAGGCTGGCGGGGGGAGGGGAGAGAGGTCCCCAGGGGCAGGACATTCATGTGGGCTGGCGGCCGACCATGACAGCACCCACAACCAGCATCTGACATTCTTTTTACGGCCATCCCCCACCTTCCCGCCCCCCCCCTATTCACACATACACACACACACACACACACACACACACACACTCACACACACACACAGGGACGAATGGTGTCATCTGCCACGGGAACCATCACTGCCAACCTCACACTCCCGACGACCCTTGGTGCTCCGGAGACGACGGGCATCGGTGGGCTTACGTGCGTTCTACGAACACACTTCTTTTGACGCCCCGCCTTGCCCGGCTCCGGCCTTCGGCCCCCCGCTGACCCTTGGTTATGGGCCTGGGCCAGCATTTTTGACCGAGGCGACCGGTCGATCCTCGGGCGGGCATACGGCCTGCGCTTGACTTTGAAGCCCCTGTCGCCGGATTGGTACTACTACTTCGACGAGGAGTATTACTACGATGAGGAGTACTATTTCCCTGAGGACGACGAGGAGGACAGCGAGGAGGACGGCTACGACTACGGGGCGATTGGCACGCGGCCTGCCGGCAGCGGCCCCGGCAAGCGGGCCCGGCGCTGGGCCCAGGCCGACGCCCATTCCGACAGCCACGAAGGGGAGAACCCCCTGCTGGACCGGTCGCAGGCCGAAGACTACGATTACCAGGGGGCCGAGGATGAGGGCGCTGCCGGGCCAGCCGGCAGCGAGGCCACGGTCTATCGCTACTCCGACCCGTGGATCAACCTGGCCGAGGCAGATGAGACCCATCCAAGCCAGGTCATCCCCCCGAAGTCGCCCTATGCCCGGTGGGAGTGGGCCCTGCCCAAGCGCAAGCCCCCGGTCATCGTGCCCTGCCCGCGGCCCTACCAACCGATGCGAGACCATGAGATGGTCGTCCACCTGGGGGTCATCGGCGTCCGGAACCCATGTACGTGTGTCAAAGCGGCTGCCGACGTCCGGCGTCCGGCGTCCGGCGTCCGGCGTCCGGCGCCTGGGACCATTGCCCTCCTCCGCTGCCCCGGCCACGGGGCCGAGACAGGCGGCTCGGGTGGGGTCAGGACAACTTTACCGGGGGGAGAAGTCTCACACGCACATTCCCGTCCCCCCCCCCCCTCGCCTCCCTCCCACCTCGACACAGACTGGCCGGAGCCGGTGCCGATCGGGGAACAGGATGAGGATGGCAATATCACCTATGAGGAGACCGACCTCGACCGGGGCACCGACCCCCCGGGCCGGCCCATGCCTGAAGGGGGCCCCAAATTGGGCACCAAGCCACGCGATACCAACGCCTCGGACCAGGACCAAGCTCTCCCGGAAAGGCGGCCCAACGGAGCATCAGGGTGGCTGCCGGCCGGTGTTACCCTCCTCGCGGCCATGCGGCTCGCCATGGCCACGGCAACCGCTCTCCTGATTTGGGCCTAGTTGACTTTTTTTTTCTGTTCCTCACACACTGGTGCCCTGCATGCAATCGACCGTGCACTCGTCGGCCCCCACAATCAGGGCCTCCCCGAACAATTGACCCTTGCTTGTTCTTCGAGCCAATGGTCGCCCGCGAGTTGGGGCCTCCTCGAAGGCAGGAAAAACTCGAGCCCCAGCGCCGGTCGGGAGAGAGAGAGAGAGAGAGAAAGATGGGGGAGGAGGAGGGAAGGAGGGACCTATTCGGGGAGTGTACACGAGACAAGGGGGAAGAGGTCGGGGGGCAGAACTGGGATCCGACCGACGCTCGCGCCAGGGAAAGGAAGGGGGAAGGGAAAAGCACAAGGAAAGAGGGGGGAGCGGGGCGTCTACTTGAAGAACCACCACACGGAGATGACGATGGTCATCGACAGGAGGATCGCCCCGCGGATGATCCACGTCGAGCGGATTGTCTGCGACTCGATGTTTCGCATGAGCCCGGACCCGGAAGCGATGGACGTCAAAGTGGTGAACAGCTTATTTTGGGACGCCTGTGCGTGCGCACGGCGGGGAGGCCGCCCAGGGCGGGGGGGGGGGGGGGGGGGGGGGG
>NW_009243005.1:20825-26476 GCF_000388065.1 Fonticula alba | reverse complement strand
AGGAGCGGGGCATGGTCAGTGGAGAGTCAGGCAGGGGGAGGACCAAGGTGGGTGGATCATGCCAGGAGTCGCGCGAGCATTACCTCAAGGCGCTGCCGCTGGTCCGACAGACTGCGCAGGGCGTTCATCCCGGCACCGATGTAATCGTCGAGTTGCGAAGCTGTCCGATCGACGAAATCCTGCGGCACAAAGCTTGTTGGTAGGAGTGACTGAAGTGGGAGAGGGGGGAGGCGAGGTGGGGATCAGTTGAAAGAACGGATGGCGACACATGTGCAGGGCGCCGGCGGGAGGAGGAAGGGGGAGGAGGAGGAAGAGCCACGTACGCCGCTTGAGGTGGCTCCCGTCCGGGCGAAGCCGGACCCTGGGCCACTGGGCAGGCCGGCCCCCGGGTAGCCGCCCGCAGGGGGGAAGAGGCTCTGAGGGGCCGACTGGCTGGCGCGATTGTCAAACAACGAGGGGGCCGGGCGTTGCCGCAGGGCAGTGGCGTCCTCGGTGGAAGCCAGGGGCATGGTCGCACTGGAAGAGTGTGACGCCTGCGAGCCCGGTGTCTGGGTGCATGGCGAGGGAAACAGCGTGGCCAATGTCAGTGACGCGCCTTCCCGGGAGTCACGGCCGGGAAGAAGTGCCCAGGCACATGGGGGAAGAGGGGGGGGGGGGGGGAGGATGGGAGCGAACCTGTGCGAGGGCATGCTGCGCTTTTTCGAGGCGCCGCTGGAGACCGGTATGCTGCTCATTGAGGGAATGCGCGCGGCTGCCAGGCATTTCCCCCGCCGGTGAGGAGACGAAGAGAGGCGATCAGACACGGGAGAGATCCGAGACGGAGGTGGGGGGGGGGGAGGCGCCTCGTATGACATGAAGCCAAAGGCCCAGCTTGAGGGGTGGGGCGCACCTTTGTGCGCGGTCGCGCCGTTCGGAGAGAATCTCCCGCTTGGCGGCGTCGCGAAGATTGTAGTGCATGGACCGGAGCTCGCTCAACTGCTGCGACACGCGCGCCAGCGATCGATCAAGCGAACCGTCTAGCAGGCCGGGCCCGCCTGGGTGTGACGCGGGTCAGAGGGGGACCAGCGAGGATGGATGGCAGGGGAGCAGCGGACGCCTCCCGGGCGGGAGGTCACGAACCGGAATTAAGCTGGCCTTCGATGCTGTCGAGCATCCCCCCGGTCGTGGTGGCCAGTGAGAGGGCGCTATTGAACATGGACTCCGTCGGGTCCATGGCGAGGGAGCGGGCACCTGGTATCCCTTTGAAAGGAGTAGCAGGAGGATGGACGGGAGGAGGGGAGGGGGGGAGGGGGGAGGACGCGCACGTACGAGGGGGCAGGATGACACAAGGGCAAGGGCGGTGGGGGGAGGAGGAAAGATGGTGCAGATGTCTGATTGGCCTGGGGGCGCCCCAACACAGTGTCTCTTTTTCCTTGCTCCAGCTCATTCGGTCAGCCAGCCACTCTTCGGGTGGCGGCCGCTGGACGGGGACGGACGTCCGTTGGCAATCTGGCGCGGCTTGAGATCGCGCGCTCCGGAGAAGCGATCGGCCCCTTGCGTTGGCTGGTGATCGACCAGAAGCTCCGGGCGAGGACGCCCTGCGTTGCAGGAAAAAAATTGCCGTCGGCCCACCTTCCGGGGCCGGCTGGTTCGGGGGGAGGAGTAGACCCGATCGCTCCAAGAGGAGGGCCTCGCCTCCGACGGCATGGGCCTGTTTGACACGACGCTCCTCGGTACTCCTCAGTAGCTTCGCTCGGCTTGCTCCCCCACTCGGCCTGACACGTGCCCGGACGCCCCCTTTCCCCCTGCCGGCGCCGCCTGATCCCCTCCCCCCCCTCCCTCCCCCTTTCGCCTCTTCGGCCATGCACACTGAGGCGTCTGGCCAGCTGGGGGCTGTGTGTCGCTGGCTGGAGCGGGCCTCCAGATGGCGGCACGCTCGGCGTCGCCTTCTTCATTCCTTTCTTCGTGTGCGTGAAGTGTGCATTGAGGCACCGAGGTTTGTCTCTGGTTGCGGTGCCCGATTGACTGGTTCCCCCGCTGACGGCCACGTCTGCTCGCCCCGCAGGAGCAGCAGGACCAGGATGTCCTCTCCCTGACCCTCACCCTCATGACCGGCGGCGTGCGTGTTTGCGTTGGCCCTTGGCCCGGGTGCTTTCCCTTTCCTGCTTCCTTCCTCGCCCTGGCCTGCTCTCTGTCCCCCTTCCCCTTCTCACGCGTGCAACCTGCTCCGGTGTCTGTTTGGCGGGGGAGCCATGCCCCCAGGTGCTGGGCAATCGCGGCCATGCGGCCACCCACCCGGCGACAGGGCCGCACCCCGTTCGTCAGCATGCCTCTCGGGCCTTTCTCCGCCAGGCCGAGCCTCACCATGCCCATGAGCTCCCGTCACTGGCCGACGCAGCAGCCGAGGCTCTCGGCCGATTGACCCGGGTGTGCGGGCGCTGCACCACACTCCTCCAGGCCAGTGCCGAGTGCGTTCCCTTGCCGCGGGTGCTTTCCCCTCCTTGAGGCGGCCTGCTGCCTGGGTCTGACATGCCCTTTGGCCGTCCACGTTCCACCAGCCCGGAGTATCGGCTACTCCTGGATCGGCTCCGTGCTATAAGCGCGGCGATTCCCCCGGAGGATGACACAACTGTGACTTGGTTCGGTCGGATGCTCGCGGGTGGTGCGTCCTCTGGCCCGGCTGGAAAGATCGGCCCTCTCAAACGACGCGACTGGTCGCCCTCGTCTGTGTTCCATCCGGCTCCCCCTCCCCCTCTCGCCCACATATGCCCACCCGTGAATGAGCAAATAACCCCCTTGAGTGTGCACTCTTGACAGACGTGCCCCAGGCAGCGGGCTTCGCCCTGGCCTTGGTGGATGCCCTTGGTCGGGAAGTCGCCGGGCTGCCCGACGATGCGAGGGCATCGGGCGATCTCTATCGCGGTGCCCGCTCCGTTCCTTCGGATGAGGTGGCCCTCTTTCAGTATTTCCGGCCCCACCTGTCAGCTCGGCCGGCCTCCGGTGCATCCTTCCGCGCTGCTCTCCTGTCCATGAAAGGCCGCCTGCTGGTCGAGCGGAAGTATGACGGCGAGCGCCTCCAGGCGCACTTTGCCCGTCCGGGCACGGGCTCGGGCCTCGGCGCCGGCTGGCGGTTTTGGTCCCGGCGCGGGGTCGACTGGACAGCACGCCTGGCCGGAAGGGTGCTGGCCGACCATTTGACGGCCGCATTGGCCGGGTCGGTGACCGATGTGCGTGCCTTCCGGCTGCATGCCACCGGCTTTCGTCCTGCCAGCGCGCGGGCCTTGTCTCCTGGGTTCCTGACATTCGCCGCCTCGGTCGGCAGGTGATCCTCGATGGGGAACTGATTGCTTGGTGTCCCGTGGCCCGGCGGATCTTGCCATTCTCCTTTGTGCGACCGGCGTCGTCTGGCGGTACGCAAGGCATCCGCTCCCTCTGGTTGACCCCCGCCCCCTCCCCATGCTGGGCCTAATCAATCGGTCAGTCGCCGGGCATGCGCACTCATGCATGGTGGTCTTCGATGTCGTCTACTTGGATGGTCGGTCCATGGCATCGGTGCCGCTTGACCGGCGGAAGTGCGCACAAGCCTCCACATTCGCGCGACTCCGGCTGGACCATGCCCCTTTCTAACCCCCGCCACTGAAAGGGAACATCTGCGACGGGTGCTTGCGCCGGTGCCCGGGCGAGTGATGCTGGAGTTGCCGGACGACCGTCAGAACACCCTTGTACTGCCGCTGCCAGGTGGACTTCCGGCCGTGGAGCAGGCCATCGCCCGGTGTGTGAATCGCGCCGTGGCCGAGGGGTACGCTTTTTTCGATTCCCCTCTCCTCCTCGCGGCGATGCCATGTGTCCGCCATTTGCCTGATGCCCGGAATGCCATGGCTGCTCATGAACCAGCGATGAGGGCATCGTCTTGAAACCAGGACACTCGATGTATGAGCCGAACTGCCGGTCCATCGGGTCTTGGATGAAGATCCGCCCGGAGTACCTGCTGCTCGAGGGGCCTTCGGTGGGAGAGTTGTCGGCCACATCGGGCGACGCCTCTTCCAAGAGGCCGGCTTCCGCCATCCTGCCGCGATCGAGTCGCGACATGAAGCGCCCGCGGGAGGAGCCGTCGGCGCCCGTCGACACATTGGCCCCGGTGCGGCTGGCCGCCCCGCCGATCGAGTGGACAGCCCAGGATGTGGATCTTGTGGTGGTTGGTGGGGGTCCCTGGGGCACCGATGCATCGGGATCCCCTTTGTTGGGGTGGTTTGACCTTGGCTGCCGGGACACCCTCGGCCGGTGCGTTGCGTGCTGTGCATTGGGCATGTGCGCGCCATGTGCATGGTACCCCGGCCTTGGGTTGCTGACTTCCTCTCCGCCCCCCCCCCCTCCCCCATGGTGTCCCAAGTGTCCGGCCGGTGGCTCGCGTGACGGACCGGGAATCCGGCCTGACGGACGGCGATCGGGAGGCGCTGGCGTACGTTCAAGTGCCCGTATGCTGGTCTTAGACCGAGCACATGGGCACTGGGCGAGGGTGAGGGCGGGTTCTCCTCTTCCTTTGGCTGGCTCCCTTTTCCTGACACCCGTCCTCAGGCGTCTTCTCGCGGCGAATGTTCAGGAGCTTGCCGGGCAGGATGCCCGGCCTGATGTGGCAACCGACGGACCGCTGGCACACAGCTGGCGCATTCCCCCGGAAAGGTATGTGCCCCATGTGGGAGGCCCGGTGCCAGGAGCCGGCGCGGCAATTGACCCGCTTGCCAAACCCGAGCAGATCCCTTGTCTTGACGGTGTCCAGCCCAGGAGCCGGACTTCTCCGGGATCCGGCTGGCGCCGGGCGCGTCGCCGAGGCGGATGGTCGCCCGCTCGATGGGGCCCTGCCGTCTGTGGGCGTCCCGGCGGGGGTTTTCCTCGCGCCGCCGGTGTTGGTGACTCGTATTCGGTGGACCTCCAAGACGCACCTCGATGTGGCCACTCTCCCAGGTTCGCACATGCTCGCCGGTGGACTTGGCTGCTGCTCGGCCATGGGCTCTGGCACTGATGTTGTCCGACTTTCCAGACATCCTGGCCCTGGTGGCCCCGGCGAGGGCAGGCTCCTCAGGGACTCGGGTTCCGGTGTCGTGGCGCGTGGCCCCGGGCCCCCGGCTGCCGGGCACCGGCGGCGGGACACCCAATTGGCCGACCGTGGCCGAGCTGCTGTCCTGCCTCGACAGCGCCTCGCGGTGGCCGGCATTTCGCGTCCCCTGCTCTTGGGACGGCTTGGAGGGGCCGCCCTCGGCAGCGAGAAGGCCTCCGACCGAAGGTCCGCCAGTGCCCATGCTGGCTTTTGCCCAAGATAGCCGCCGGGTAGGGGACATCCTGCGAGGGCGGTCTCTGCATGAGGTCGAGGGTGCAGGGCCACTGGCGGACCCTGCGGTGGACTCCCTGCCGGGGAGTGGCTGTTCCCTGCCGCTGTCCGGGTGCGAAGTGTGCGCGCTGGATGTTCCCCTGCCGCAGCATGAAGGCCTTGACCTCGCATCGGAAGGAGTTGGCGCATGGGCCAATGCGCTGGATCGGCTCCGGGCCCTCGGTGCCCGGATCGTCGACCGGCCGACCGAGCACACGGCATTGACCGTTGTTCGCCATGGTGCGCCGGCACATGTGTGCAGCATTGGACAAGCGGCTGGGGGCGGGGCGGGGGGGGGGGGGGGGGG
>NW_009243005.1:17284-18059 GCF_000388065.1 Fonticula alba | reverse complement strand
GGGGCGGGGCGGGACGGGGCAGGGCTGGCTCGCAGGTATCTCGGCCGCGCATATGTTTGTGCCTGTTTGTGCAGGTGGCGAGTGTGGGCCTCGGTTGGTGGCGTGGTGTGCCCCTCTGTGTACAACCATGCGCGCCGCCAGCATGTGCGCTTGGGCAAGCACACGACCCGCGCCCGGGGGTGGGTGCTCAAGGTCGGTTAAGGACCTCCCGCGGCACCTGGCCAGACGGAGTCCGCTAGTAGGCACCTATGGCGGCGGCCACCTGTGTGCGGAGATTGGCAGAAGACTCGCCGCCCGGGAGAAGGCGGCGCGGCGAGTCTGCCGGTCGGGGAGGGGGGAGGGGGGGGGGGGCAAAGTCTGGGAGCAACGCATTCTCGCCCTTGTCTCCCGGCATATGCTTGGTGCAAGGGGGGCCGAGTGCATCGGGGAGGGGGGGTGTTCGTCGGTCTGACCCGTTGTCCGAAAAGTCGGTGGAACGCTGGCGCACCCTTGCAGCCCCGCGCGTGCGCTCCCCCGCTCCCCCCTTCCCTCTGTCCAGTCGGAGGGGCGGTGACGCGGGACGCCAGGTCGGTGCGTATGCGGGGAGACCCGGTATGCCAACCCTCGGGCCGGGAGGCGTGCATGTGCGCTCGCGCCGGGCACCGGCCCCCTGGTGGCGGTTTCTCCAGATGTTCTCCCGGACAGCCTCGCACCGAGTGTAGCTCGACGCGCTCGGGCAAGAATGTGAGCTCCCGGCGCATGTGCGCATGTGTGTGTGTGTGTGTGTGTGTGTGTG
>NW_009243005.1:13059-13778 GCF_000388065.1 Fonticula alba | reverse complement strand
CCATGCCTTGTGTGTGTGTGTGTGTGTGTGTGTGTGTGTGTGCGTGTGTGGGCTGCCGTTCGAGAGGCCGTCCCGATCGCGCCAAACAAGGCCAGGGTGATCGTGAGCGGCCTGGCCGAAGGATTTTTCATGCGCACCCAAGGGCGGCTGGCCCTCACCTGGGGCTGGGGGGGGGGGGCTGGGACGGAGTCCGGTTGGACTTTCATCATCCGGTCGTCCTGGTCCCGGATACCGTGGGGCCTGGCCGGTCGGCGCGAAGAAAAACCGCGATACTCATCTCCCCCGTCTCCCCCCTCGCCCGCCCGGCGTTGTGGAGCTTTTTCGCCGCGCCGCGCTCCGTTTCCCCCCCTCCCCCTATCTCCCTCGGGCGCTGTCTCTGTCTCCCGGGCGCGGGGCATGCATAGGGAGCGCGAGCGCCCCCGGGTGCACGTTCTCCTGCCTGGCAGCCGGCTCCCGGCGTCCGACGCTCCGGGCACTCACAAAGGGCCAGAACCACATGTTTCCCGGGCACCCGTTGGGGCCAAACGCCAAGAGCGCCCTGCCCCGGCCAGATAGAGCAAGCGCCCAGGGCCAGGGCGTTCCAGTAGTAAGGATGCTTCTATGGAATGCATTCGACCACGCGCCCCCCGATCCGGCGCCAGCGCTCACCGGCCCGGGCCTCCCCCGAACTCCCCCTCCCGCCTGCCGCCCCCCCTTCTCCCCCCTGGGAGGGGGGGGGG
>NW_009243005.1:10700-13049 GCF_000388065.1 Fonticula alba | reverse complement strand
GGGGGGGAGCGAGGGCGGTATGTCTGCTTTCTGCGACGCCTGACACCGGTGAACATGCCTCGACGCGGTGCCGTGTGCCGCAGATAGCCTCCGGTGCCGGGGGCTGACGCGGCATTTGGCCTGCCCGGTAGTCCGGCGGGGATTTGTCGATTCCCTGGTCCCGGGCTATCTGGATGACATTTCGTCCATCGGGCCGCTGCTCGGGGGAGGCGCCCCGGCCACTGGGCCTCGCATGCTGTCCTGGCTGCTGCAGTGCGCCCCGGCTGAGGAGTTCCTCCACGCCCCGGCGGTGGGCGGGAGCCTCGCATCGGCCCGGAGCCATGGTCGATGCGCGCTTGGGGATCACTGGCTGCTGCCGGTCTCCGGGGCCGACGTTCGCAAGGTGCGCCTTGGTGGGCTCCTCTGCCGGCCCGGCGGGAAGGTGGCTGGCAACCATTCCAGGCCCAGCCTGTCTTCTGACCACTATATGCCCTCCCCCCCCCCCTCCCCCCTGCCCTTCGCCGCGCCGAAGCTGCTGAAGGCCGCGCTCGGCGCCGGGGCCAATAGGCAAACGGGTCGGGCAGCTGCCTCCCTCGCGCGGAAGTATCCCTCCCTACGGCACTTGGCTGGGGAGGCGGCCTTCAAGCGTGATCTTCCGAGCCCCCCGGCCGAGGGTCTCCCGGTGATGGCGGAGCTCGGCGAGTCTGGGGCATTGCGGACATTCGGCCGGGCCGCTGTCGGCCAGGCTGGCCGCGTTGAAGCCACCGGTGGTCTCGCTCTCCGGGGCGGACCGACCGGGGCACCTCTTTCGCCCGGTGTCCAGGCGGCATTGGCCGAATCAGGCCAAGCCCTGGTCGAGGTGGCTGCCCTGGCCGCGGCCCTCGAGCGGAAGGCCGTCCCCGGGAGGGAGGCACAGGGCGATGGGGGATGTTGAGGAGGCCGAGTTAAGCCGAGTGGCAGTTTGCCGACCACGTGAATGAACCCCGGTCGTCACGCTGCAGTGGCATGCCCTGCCCGACCGCCGGTCGAGACCCACTTTTTCGGGTCCCTCTTTCCGAGCGCGGCCACGCGCGCGTGGCGGTCGCTGCCGGGCGGGGGGGGGGGACGGATTGGCCGTGCCTGGCGGGCATCTGTCAGCCTGGGGCGAGAGGGGGCCGGGGAAGCGGGCGCAAGTGGGGGTGAGTGCATACACACACACGTGCACGCGCGTGCAAACACTTTTGGGCACACGCCAGGCCAGCTATGTTGGCTGAATATTGACACGTTGGGTGGGGACCAGCAAGGGCCGGGCACGAAGGGGCCAGGGATCGGGGGGTAGCATTTCGCCCAGGAAGAAGAGGGAACGCGGGAGAAGGCGAGGCAGGGCCGGGGGTGCGGGGGCCGGGGGTGCGGGGGTGCGGGGGAGGTTAAGTCTTGGGGCAGGACCGGGGGCGGGGTTCTCCCTGGAGTGAGGGATGTACGCGCGCGCGCGGGCGAGCCGGCAATTGGGCGGTCATTTTACCTGCCGCGCGGGGAGCCACCCCCGGGGGTGTTGGGGAAGCATCGGCCGGACGCACGAGAGCCCGTCGACCGACACCGGGGGAGGAACGGGGGGAAAATGCGCATTCAATATTCCACGCGTCATAGCACCCAATGGCGCTCCAGTGTCCTGGGCCAAGTGGCGGAGCGCGCACATGCCGGTAGGGGGGCTTTCCGGTTGTTTTTTTTTTTCATTGTTTTTTGTTGCGGCCGCGCCGGGCCCGGTGTTTGCGGCGGAGAAGGGCGGGTGGTCCAGGCTTGCGCCCTCATGCCCCCTCCCCCGGGTCGGCCTTCCCCGGCCGGCGGAGGGCGGCCCCGAGGCGGGCGGATCGTCCGGCGCGTCTCGGGTGCCAGGACCCGGACACGGCCATCCCTCGGCCCGGCTGTCGCTTCCCATCGCGTGTGCCAAACGCACCCTGGGCACGGTCCAATAGTCCCGCCTCCCCTTGCCTCCGTCGCCTTTTCCTTCTCTCCCCCCGCCCGCCCCCGCTATGCCTCCGCTTGGCTGCTCGCCCCGCCACCCGTGTGTCCTGGGCAATGTGCGGCCGTGGGCGAGCCGCCCCTTGGGGGCTGAATCCCGCTGGGGTGGGGGGCGGGCAAGGGGCGATGCGGGGCCACGGGCGTCCCCCCCCCCCCCCCCCCGGGCGGCCGGGGTGGCGGCACTCGCCCCTCCAGGGGGCCAGCGCGTAACCACCGCCAGGCCAGCTGCTGGGTTCCACCTGGGCGCCGGCCTCGTGGTGTGGGTGGCGGCTGAAACACGCCCCTGCCTGGCGTCTTCTCCGTGCATGGCAACTCCACCCCCGGAGGGCGGAGGGCGGAGGGCGGAGGGGCGGAGGGGCGGAGGGGCGGGGG
>NW_009243005.1:0-8415 GCF_000388065.1 Fonticula alba | reverse complement strand
TCACAGCCCGGGGAGAGAACGGACAGCCGGAGCCGGGCGCGCTCCGTGCAGGGGCAGATAAGAACGAAGCCCGCAGTGGCCCGGGCCGGTGATCGCCACCCGCCCAGTTTGTGGTGTGGCGGGGCTGGGCCGGGGTTGCTTCTTTTTCATCCCCCGGCCTCAGTGTCGATTGTCGTCCCGCCCCCCCCCCTCCCCCTCGCCGTTCCCCCGGAATTTGCCATCACACCACCTCCAAGGGGCTGGGGCGAAGGAGCAACTGGTCGACCCGGGGGCGCGCCGGCCGGGGGCCGCGCTGGCCGCCACCGGTGGGGTCACCTCGAGGAAGGCCGCCCCGGGGGGGGGGGGGGGGGGGGGGGGGGGGGGGGGGCGCGTGTGCGGGCCCCGGCGGGATCCGCGCCGTGATGCCTTTCTCTCCGGGCGCCCACCCCTCCGTTCGGTCGCCATCCTACCAATCGCCTGTCCTCGGTCTGGGGAGGCTCCGTGGCCGGGCTTTTTTCGGCCACCCCCGACCCGCCCCCCCCCGAGCCCCGGTGGCCAAGCATCTCCACCTCCCCCGCCCCTGGCGTTCTCTCCCTCCCCTCTTTCTCTTCCCCCTCCCCTTTCCCAGCCTCCCCTCTTCTCCTGCGGGGCCGCCTGTGCTAGATCTCCACGCCCCTGCCGTCTTTGCCCCTCCTCCCCCTGCTACTGTCTGCCTTTTTTTTTCTCTCCCGCCGCATGGCCCTGTCTGCGCCTTCCCTGCCATGCATTTCCCTCCGGACCCCGGGCGAAGCGCCGCCCGGGCCGGGCGCCGTCTACTGCTCCTGCTCTTCTCCATGCTGGCTCTTTTGCTGATGGTCGGCTCGGCATTTGCCTCCTGTACGCCTCTCCGTTGTGCTGCTGCCGTTTTGCCCGACTGCCAGCCAGTCATCCTTGATCCTCCCCGGAGCGCATCTCCCTTCCCATGCCACTGACTGCGCACCCTCCCCCCCAACCCCCCCCCGCGTGCCGTTCCTCCCTCCTCCCCTCTTCGCACCTCTCGCACTTCTCGCACGCACGCGCGCACGCCGCTTGCCTTGCCTCCTGTGTCTCGTTTCTCCGCGGTTTCCAGCCACCGGCATCGGCCGTGGGGACTCCTCCGATAGCCCCTTCCTGAAGGCACCGCTGGTTCCCACGTCCGACTATGACGAGTCAATCTTGGCCCTTGGTGATCGAACGTCCCTGTCGGCCGGCCTTCGGCCATGGGTCTGGCTGGCGGCCATCCTCCGGTCACCCACGCGCTTGCGCATCCCGGACAACACCTTCGTTGTGCCATCTTATTATGAGCCGCTTTTCCCGGTGTCCGCCGCCGCCGCCGCCGCCGCCCCCACGGCCGACAGCAGCCAGGATCCCGGAGCACCTCTCTTCACAATTGGCGAGTTTGCCGCAGACAACGTCGTGCGTATGCAGACATCTCGCACACTGGTCCATGATGCTGGCTGGACTTTCTCCTCTCCGTTCTGTTTTCGCTCCCCGCCCCCCCCCCACCCCTCCCCTTTGGCTTTCCCCCCCTCTGCTTCTCTTTGCTTCGCTCTGCTTCTGCCTCTCCCACTCACGGTTCTCTCCCACCCTTCGGCGGCTTCCCCGTTGTCAGGTCCTCCTGATTATTCTCTCCATCGCCGCGCTGCTGGCGCTCTTCTTCCTGATCCTGGCCATTGTCTTCTTCCCCTGTCGGTCGTTGGCCTGCTGCGGCGGAGCCGACCGCGCGCAGAAGCCCTACTCCCGGTCGGACCGGATCTTCTCGCTAGTCATCCTGGCCATTGGGTCCGGTCTGATCGCGGTCTTTGCGGGGCTCGGCATCGCCTCCAACACCTTCACTGCCGAGGCCATGGGCTCCTCGCTGCACCTGTCGGCCGGTGTGTATGACCATCTGGATGCCTACCTGCCAGTGCTCAATGCAACGGTCGAGCATACTCCGATCAGCTTCGGCCAGCTGGCCAGCAGCGCCTTCACCGTGGCCTATGACCCGATCGAGACGTTTGCCGGGCAGGAGGGTCTTCTGTGGATCCAATCGCGCGAGGTGGCCGCCGCAACGGCCAACTTCGATGCCCAAGCTGACCAGGTCATCGATCAGGCCGCCAACTTCGTGCGTTTTCTCGTCCTGTCCCCTTCCCCCCCCTCCCAAACACACACACACACACACACACACACGCACGCCCCCCTGCTCGTTCTCTTCTCCCTGTCCCCTTCACAGTCTACTTACATGCATTCTCACCGGGGAACCAATCGCACCCCTTCCCTGTCTCCTCCCTCCCCCATCTCCTTCTTTATTTCTCTCTCTCTCTTTCTCTTTCCCACGCAGGACAACGCCGCCAACGACTTTCAGGATGTCTTCAATCGGTTCCTCGATGATGCGGCCCAGCTGGACGATGTTCAGCGTTTGAACGCTGCTCTGGTTGATGCCTATCGGGCTCCCGGGCCCGGGCGCCCATGGGCTCTGCGTGGCGGAGATGCCGCCTGCGACTTGCTCGGGGTCTCCGGCACGGCACTCTCCACCGAGGAGGCTGTTTTCGCGGGGTCCGACGAAATCGAGGATATCCTGATTGATGCCATTGGCAACAACAACATCGAGGAGGCCTCGAGTGATTTGACCTCCGCGATAGACAGCAATCTCGGGGATTTCGCCGGCCGCATTCAATCTTACGGTGACCGTATGTCGTCTTATGCTGCCCTGCCTCGCTCTCTTGCCCCTTCCCGCCTCTTCCCCCTTTCCCCCGGGCTGCCTGGCCCGGTTCTGCTCTGTGTCTGACAGGATTCGGGCGCATGTTTCGCCGCTCTGTCTCTCCCCCCCCCCCCCCCCCTCGCCCTCTTCTTCCTCCTCGGGCAGTCGTCCGAGACAGCGTCACCAGCATGCAGGAGGAAATGGCCGGGTCCTATCAGACCTTCCACCTGAATGCGGCCCTTCCGACAGCGAACACAATCCATTCCACCACCGACCTCCTTATGCAGGCCAAGGACACGTACATCGATCCGTATGAGCCATACAGGTGCGCGCTGTTGTTTGCTTTTTCACATACACACACACGTGCATATTTTTCGATGTCCCTCCTTTTTCATATGCAACTTGCCCTTGTCTCCTTCCTCCCTCTCTAACATGCCGGATGTTTTCCTTACGCCGTCCCCCCTCTCCCAATCCCCCACCCCATCCCGCCCCCTCCCTCCGGCTCTGGGGCCATGCGCCTCCTTCCCGTCCCAGATCGAGCATTGTCCTTGCTGTCTTCATTGTTCCCTGTGTGTTGATCCTCCTGGTCCTGGCGACGATCTCCCTGCGCTTCACCCTGGCATCCAAGGTGGCAGTTATTCTGTCCTTCATCTTCGCGGCTTTCACCTGGGCCGCCTTCGGGCTGCATTTCGTCCTGGCCCTCGGCGCGTCTGAGGCGTGCGATGTTGTCGACTCGGGCGAGATCTCCCCCATTTTCAGCGATGTCGTACGTCATGTCCCCCCCCCCCCCTCCTGCCCTCCATCTCTCCCATGGTTGCCTGTCCTCGGCTCGCTCTATCTCCCCTGCCCCAACAGTGGGCCCTGGCCTGACTTTCCCTCTCCCTCTCCCTCCCTCCCCCTTCGATGGACCAAATGGCCAATGTCACCAGGTCGGCATCAATCCTGACACCTTCACCGAGCTGGTGCACACATTCGAGTCCTGCCGGCAGCCCGGGGATGCGACCCTCCTGCGGGCCTTGAGCCTGGAGCATCTGGCCGATTTCTCCGCGCCCCTTGGCGCCACCCTGGCAACGGTGGACACCTTCGGCCCGGATGTCCAGCGGTATGTCGACCTGTCGGCCACCACCCTGGCCCTGAGCCGGCTGGAGACTTCCGCCGGCCCGGTGTTGGATGCTCTTCAGTCGACGGAGACCTCTCAGTCGCCGCTGGCCCGGCGCGAGGCGGTGGTGGGCCGGTACCGCGGGCAGGTGCACCGACTCCGCGATCAACTGGCCGCTTCGCGGACCCTCCTGGGATTGCTGCAGGCCGGGCCTGGCAGCGGCACCTTTGACCGATGTGTCATTCTGGCCGACTCCACCCCGGATGCCGGGGCCGCGGCTCAGATCGAGCTGGAGAGCCTGCTCCAGCGAGCGGACGCCCTGACCATGCGCTTCGAAGCCGACGTCCTTGGTCCGAACAGTGATCCTCGGCCGGCCTTCTCCCTGGTGGAGGACCAGTCGGAGATCTTGGATGTCGGCCTTACGGGGCTGCTGGATGCCACGCGGATGGCCGGGCCGCAGGCGGCCGCCGTGCGCGCACAGGCAGACCACTTCGCGGCGACCACCCTGCCGGGGTTTGTCACGGTCCAGGCGCCGGTCTTGGCGACGACCTTCACCCAGCTGGCCACCGATGCCGGGGTTTCCTTGCAGCACCTGGCCGAATGCCGGTGGATTGGCCAGGACTCCCTGGCCGCGCGGAACCTCTTCTGTGCCGTGACCCTTGGAGCTCTGGATGGTCTGTGGCTGTCGCAAATCCTGTTTGCCGTGTCTGGTGGTGTTTTCATCGCCGGCATTGTCATGGCCTCCATCCGGTATTCGCGGCTGGTGGCCGACTACGAAGACAATGAGGATGAGCTGGAGCTGGAGGATGGCCAGGCTGGACCTGGTGGTTCGGGCGCCGGGGAGTCCTACCGGCTCCAAACTCTCCGGCGGAAGAGCGAGTCCAAGAAGCGTCGGAAGCGTCGGCGCAAGCGGTCGCAGCAACGTCGTGCCGCTGCCAAGGCCGATGAGGCGATTGCCGGCGGGGCGACCGGCGCCCTGGCCGCCTCGCCGTCCGGCTCGCTGCCGTCCCCCGGCTCCGGGGACCTGTCAGGCGCTTCGGTGTCGGCCGCCGGTCTCGGGGCCAAGGGCGGCAAGTCCGATGGCGGGCCTGCCCGCGGCCATGATTCCTTCTCCTCATCCTTTGATGACGATGACGACGAGGATGACGATGACGATGACGATGACAGCGACATTGACCCGACGCGTGGGGCCACCACCGCCTTCGACTTCAGCGACAGCGAGGATGGCTCTCTCACGGACGTCGAGTTTGATGGGGACGAGGAGCCGGAGCGCCCGCGGCCACCCTCGGCGGCTGAAACCTTTGCCGTGGCCACCGGCTTGCCCCCTCCGCCGATCACCATCACACCGGCCGACGCGTCTTCCTCATCGGCCGTGATCATCGACTTCTCCTCCGACTTGCAGTTGAATGACAGCAGTGTCGTGGATCTCCGGTCGCAGGAGGCCGGGGGGTTCCTCTCCATCAGCACCGGCGGCCCGCCAGGCACGCCGGGCTTCTATTCGCATCCTTCCTCCCCGGGGATCATGCGCCCCAACACCCCGCTGGCTGGCGGGTTCTTTGATTTCAGCTCCACCCCGGGCACTGGGCCGCCGACCTGATGATGAGGAAGAAGGCGGCACGGCTTCGGCGATGTGTTGGCCTGCGTTGCGCCCTCCCTTTCTCTCTCTCTCTCTCTCTCTCCTTCCTCCGAGAGTCTGCATATTTTCTTGCTCCGTGGCACTGGGCCTCTGTGGTGCATGTGAGCGCTGGGTGGCGGGAGCGTGTGTATGTGTATGTGTGTGTGTGTGTGTGTGCATCCATGCTTTCTGGTGCACTCACTCTGATCTGCCCCCTTCCTCCTCTCCCGCCTCCCCCCCCCTCTCTCTCTCTCTCTTCCTCCCTCCCTCCTTGTCCTTGTGTCTTCCCTTCAAACATTCAAGCCTCTTTCTTCCGGTTCGAGACTGCTCCGGCGCCGCTGCCATTCCCCTTCCCACCTGATGGACGCCGTGGCCGAGCACAATACATTCCCCCTAGATTGATCCGGACCAGGGATGCTCTTGTGTCCATGCCTTGTGTGTGTGTGTGTGTGTGTGTGTGAATTCGGACAGAGGAATGGTCAAACGTGCCGCAGGACAGGCAAATGCCATGAGAAGGCAACTCGGGGAGGGGTCTATTGTGCTGATGATGCTTCAGCTTCGCGAGACAAGGATGAAAGGTGGCCCGGAGGGGGACGGGGGAAAGGGCAGAAACCGGTGCGGCGCTGCCACCATCAAAATAGACCGGCCAGGTTGGCACACTGGACATGGGCCGTGCCGACACCTGTGGGCTCAGGCGGTAGGCGCTCAACGCCGGCCGGCGGCGGACGCGCAAACGAGGCGGACATTCCTTGAGCCAGGTAGACGGCCATGGCCTGGCCATCTCGGGGCGACAGGTCCCCGGCCAAATCGTAGTCGCTGGCCGTGCTAAAGAGCGGGATCATCACGAAGCCCCCGGAATGAGCGTCATGCGAGGCGGCGGCGGCGGCTGACAGGCCGGATGGCTCCTGAATCAGTTGCTTGCCGCACAGGCAGCACGTGCTACAGAGAGAGGGACATCCATAAAAAAAAAGAGAGACACCAACAGGAGCACGGGGAGCGGGAGCCACGGCCAAGCGGCAGGTCAGCACATACGGACAGGGGGACGGGGCTCGGGGCAAAGGGCGAGGGCGAAAAAAAAAGAAGCCACCAGATGAGGAGCGGAGGGAAATCAAACACGGGAGGTATGGCAGAGCATGATACGGGGAGGGAGGTGGACCACCCCCTTCGCATGATCCAATGCCAGGCACGGAGGGGGGGGGGGGGGGGGGGGGGGGGGGGGGGGGGGGGGGGGGGGGGGGGGGGGGGGGGGGGGGGGGCGCACCTTTCCTCATGGATGACCACACCGCGGGTGGCCCGTTCGGCCTTGTGCCGAAGGGACAAGTTCTGAAGGTGGGCGCGCGACAGGTTCCGCGTGAGCCGGGCACTGCGTGCGCTGCTGCTCAGCTCGGCCAGGCAGCGCTGGAGGTAATTTGTGAAGGCCAGGCTCAGGCCGGCCTTGGCAACATGGTCGGGATCATCGCTGTTGGGCTCCGGCTCACCGGGCCCCATGAACTGGATGCTATAGTGTGACAGGACGCCGATGATGATGCCGGCGGTCGAGGGGCAGAGCGATGTCCCGGAGAGGGACGAGTGGAGGAACAGGTCGCGCAGGAGCTCGGTCGAGCCGGGCTTGGAGTCCATCTGCGGTGCCAGGGCATTGACCACGGCCAGGATCCAGCAGCTGGAAATGGTGACCAGCTGGCTGGTGTCGCCGGCCCCCGAGTGCGGGACTGCCACGGCCAGCGGCAGTTGCAGGGCCGAGGAGGAGGCGGAGGCGGCCGCGGCGGAGGTCGCCACGTCCGGCGCCGCGGTCCCGGAGCCAGGGGCCGGGCCTCGGGCGAGAGCCAGGAAGCGCAGCAGGGCCAGGCAGTCCCGTCGGCGCGAGGCGCTCAGCGGCACTGATGTGGCACTGGCCAGGAGAATGCGCGATGCGACCAGCAGTTGCTGTGACTGAATGGCCAACAGGGCCAGCTCCCACCGGAAGCAAATGGACGCATGGGTCGGAAGGGGGCCCGGCGAGGAGGCCGCACTGGCCGGGTCTTGGCCGGGGCTTGGGCCCGGCACGCCGGGTCCCAGAAGCGGATGAAGCGCCAGCAGCCGCTGCCAGAGGGCATCCTCCGGGCCGGGAGCATGCACGGTGGCCAAACGCCCGGCAATCGGGTAGAAGGCATCCCAAAGGTCCCCGGCATCGAAGGCGGCCGGCTGCCAGGGGAAAGGCCGACCGGCGGTCAAATGCTGCGGGGTCAAGTCCAGCGGGCATTGGCCGGAGCGCAGGAAGAAGGCCAAGCGCAAGCGCCGCCGCGATAGGAGGTCCATCATCAGTGGCGGCCCGCCGCCATTGGCAGCACCGGCCGGGGGGGAGGCGGAGCCACCTGCCGGGTCGCTTGGAGACTGGGCCCCATCGCCGGCCGTGCCGCTGCCGCCCAGATGCGCCAGTTGCAAAACCACCTGCGACAGGAACTGCTCAAAGTGCAGGCTCTGCCCGGCGAGCTCCTGGTCCGAGATGAAGGCCCCGGTGGTGGTGGTGGTGGTGGTTGTGGCCGCGGCATCGGGCGCGGCGGCGGCCTCAGCCCGCAAGGCATGCGCCGTGTCCAGGCCCATGCCTTCGCTCGTCCCGGCGGCAATGGTCAGCAGCAGCCGGAGGAATGACCGGACATTGGAGCCCGACCCCGGCCGGGGGCCATTCCCATGGGCATCGGGCCCCGGGCCCGGGATGACCGGCCAAATGTGTGCCGAATCCGGCGACCGGCAGGCCAAGCGCAGCAGGGACGCCTCGGTTTCCAGGGTACCGCCGAGTTCGGCCTCGGCGAAGGAATCCCACTGGGCCTCGAGGTCTTGCGGAGTGCGGGCCAAGCTCGACACCGTCAGCGGGCGACAGGCGCCCGGTCGCTGGGAGGTCATGACCGCCAATGCCGAGAAGGTGTACAACCGGGCCAGGTCATTGTGGATTTGGCGCTTGATCTGGCGCACATGGACGCCCGTGGTGGGTAGATGCGCACACAGCGTGCAGGGGGAGGATGTCAGCCAGGCAGGGAGGGGGGGGGG
>NW_009243004.1:33952-34508 GCF_000388065.1 Fonticula alba | reverse complement strand
GCGGGCGGTCCGGTTCGGACGGGGGGGGGGGGGGACCTGTGTGGCACGCGCCCGGGCGACCGGGGGGGGACGCGTCCTGGGGACCGGCAGCATGGTAGGGGGCCGCCAGCCGAAGCGGCTTCCGGATGCCGGGGGGGGGGGGGGGGCGCAGGCCCCGGGCGCGGTGGCCCCCCCTCCCGCCTGCCTTGCTTCTCTTGCTCCCCACGCCGTGGGGCCTGGTGGCGTGGCTGACGGTCGGCCCGCTCGCCCCCCCGCCCCCTGCCCCGGGCCCTTGCTCCTCTCGGAGGCTGGAATGGGGGCGTGCGCCGGGCGCGCCCCTCGTCGGCTTCTTCCGAGAATTCGCCCCCATCCTGGCCCCCGCCCCGCCCCCTCCACCCTCCCGGCCGGGCGGCCGGGGGGAGGGCCGTTGAGCCTTTCGCCTCACATGGGCGGAGGCCGGGCCGGGGCGCCGGCGTTCTGTGTCCTCTCGCCTTGTGGCGCTGGGCGGGCGGGGGGGGGGGGGGGGGGGGGGGGGGGGGCACACGCATGATATCACTCATGCGTGTGTGCCCGGGCG
>NW_009243004.1:29372-30793 GCF_000388065.1 Fonticula alba | reverse complement strand
CCCCCCCCGCACAGTAACCCCGAGCTCGGCATCGCTGACGCCCCTCTCGGCGCCGTGGTCGATCTGGACCTGGCCTGTGGACCGCGCACCCTGGTCCCCGGGGCACCGGCCGCGCCCGAAGTCTCCCTCGAGCAGTACACCTCCACGGTGACCATCGGGCCGAACTACGTGGTGGTCCCGCTGCTGGGCATGCCGCACCAGCACGCGGTGGGCCCCGGCATCCCGGCCAATCCGCCCGGTACCGTGGGCGCCGTGCTGGACCGGCTGGCGCGCATCGGCCGCGCCCTGCCGCAATACCCGCCCACCTTCGCCGGGGCGCTGGCCACCGCCGGCGGTGATGGCGACGTCGATGATGAGGACCCGGCTTCGGGCTCGGATTCCACCGGCACCATGACGACGGCGGCGGCCGGCTCGCCGCCGCCCCCGAGCCTGGTCCCGGCCGACGTGCGGTTCTTCGGCGTGGGCCCGGTTTTCCTGCCGGAGCTGGCCGAGTCGGCCGTGCGCGCTGCCAGCCTGGGCCCGACCGACCGGATGCCCACCATCCACGACATTGAGGCGCTCCATGCGTCGGCCCTGACCGGGAGCCATCCGCATGCGGTGCCGCTGGCCCGGCTGGTGGCCGGTGCCCGGGCCATTGTCACCCTGCGCCCGGCGGCCGGGAAGCCCGGTGCCCGGGTGGTCAAGTGCTCGGCCTCGGCGGCCGAGCAGTCGGCCGTGTGCCGGGCCATCTTCAGCGGGCTGGACGCCCGGCACTTTGGGGCCGGCTGCCAGCCGCTCATCGACGAGGAGACCGGCCGCGCGGTGCGGTCCATCGTGGTGTTGGATGTTCGTCTGCCGACCATCCCCGGGCCTGGGGCCGGCCCCGGGGCTGCCCCGGAGTGGCTCATCACCGAGGAGGAGTACGGCCTGGACTTTGACCGGGCCCTGGCCACCCTGCCGCAGGACCTGGGCTCGACGGACTTCTTCGAGCTGCTTGTCCATGTGGGTGCCATGTCGGTGACCAAGCGCCGGGCGTGGCTGGTGGAGCCGGAGCCGGCCATGGCCGCGACCCCCGGCGCTGGTGGCCTTTCCCCGGAGGAGGCCAGTGTCCTGGCCCACCGTGAGGCCGTGGACTTCGCCCGGCAGACGACCTGGCTCGAGTGGGTCACCTCTCGGCGCCTGCGGGTGCGTCGTCTTTCCCGGGGCTGGGGGGCTGCTTTTTTGCGATGTTGCCTTTTTCCTTTTGCCTCTCCTCCCTCTCGCGCCCCGGAGGAGGGGGCGATGTGTCTCCTTCCTGCCATGCTAACCTCGCGCGCCCTTGTCTTTCGCTGTTCCGGACGATCGCCTCTCTTGCTCTCTTCCTCTCTTCCCCTCTTCCTCTCTTCCCCTCTTCCTCTCTTCCCCTCTTCCTCTCTTCCTCTCTTCCCCTCTTCCTCTCTTCC
>NW_009243004.1:28530-29362 GCF_000388065.1 Fonticula alba | reverse complement strand
TCTCTCCCTCTCCCCTCCCCGCTCCCCTGTCGATCCCCTTCTCTCCCCCCCTCTCCCCCTCCTCCCCCCTGCCCTCCCTCTCTCTCTCTCCCCCCCCCCCTTCCCCCCCCCCCCCCCCTCCCCGTCCCAGATGCTGACCCCGGGTCGCGGAGGCCCGGGTGCTACGCCGATGCGCACGCCGGCCGGCACGCCGGGGCAGCGGTTCGCCACGCCGGCTGGCCGGCACTTCCCCTCGCCGGAGACCCCCTTCCGGACGCCGGCTGGCACCGGGCCCCCGGGGTCCCCCGCTGGCAGTGGCTACCAGACCACCCCCCTGCCCGAGGCCATCAAGAAGCCGGCCGGCGGGCGCCCGATTCTGGCCTCGGACGCCACGGCCGGCGACCCCCCGCGCAGCAGTGTCTCCATGTGGCAGACGACCCTCCTGACGCTGGCCATCCTGGTCGGCGCCATGGCCTGGTCCTCGCCGCCGAACGCCCGCGCCTGGGATCTGGTCCCCTACCCGCTGAGGCAGTTTGTCGCGCCGGCGGTTCCCCTGCTGGAGGACTTTGGTGTGCTCGATGCGCTGCCCTTCCTTCGGACGGCTTTCTCCCCGGACTCGGAGTCCAAGGCTCCTGGGGCTGCCTTCTCGGCCGCCAGCGAGGCCGAGCTGCTGCAGCTTCTTTCTTCGTGCGTGTGGCTGCCTGTCTCTCCCGCGCGCTCTCTCTCTCTCTCTGTCTCTGTCTCTCCTCGTCTGTTCCTTGCTCCCATGCACCTATTTCTCCTCTCCCTCGCTCCCTCCTCTCCCCCCTTCCTCGTTCGCGCATAGCCACTTTGGCGCCTTCCCCCCCCCCCT
>NW_009243004.1:23031-24219 GCF_000388065.1 Fonticula alba | reverse complement strand
CCCGCTCCCCCCTCCCCGCCCCCGCCCCCGCCCGCAGAATGTCATCCCACTCGAGGGCGAGCTCTTCCCCATCTCCGTCGGGCGGACCTCGCGCACCCTCATGCGCTATCACGAGAAGCTGGCGCACACGGCTCCGATGCACTTCCACGCGGCCACCCACGGCGCCACCCGGTTGCTGACCATTCCCGAGTGCATGGCCGTCGTTCGGCACTATGTGGAGGAGTACAGCACGCACTTCGAGCTGCCGGAGTCCTTCCGCGCGCAGGCCGAGCGTGAGGGAGCCAACCTCGGCCAGGGGAGCCTGACTGGGGCCTTCGGCGCCGGCGCGCGTCTGGTCAACCACTGGCGCATGCGCTTTGTCGCGGCGGCCGGCGTCAGCGGCCTTGTCGCGCCCTCGTCGCAGGATGACGTGCTGTGCCTGCTGCAGGCCATGTAAGTGGGCCGGCAGCCGCCGCCTGGGGACGGGGCCTTGCCCCTCGTCCTCCCTCCTTCCCCCTTCCCCTTCCCTCTCTTCCTCCCCCCCTTCCAGTAGATCCCCAATTCCCCCCCCCCCATTCATTCTTCTCGCCTCCCTCTCCTTTAGACTTCCTCCTCCCTCAGGTGGTGCGTGCGTGTGTGGGAGTGCGTGGCCTTCCTCGTGGGCGGCTAGTGTGCGCTCGCATGGGCGGGCGTGGCCAAACGGGGGGGGGGGGGGGTGATGGCCCGGAAGGGTGCCGAGGGGGGACCCGGCGAGGCGAGGCAGATGGCACACCCCGGAGGGCTGTGCATGCGGCAGGGGGGAAGACCAGAGGGGGGCCAGGCGGGGGAGCTCGCCTCTCCGCTTGCCTTGACGAGCGCGCATGGCTGCGCGTGTGACACCCTCGTGTCCTGGCCAGGGGCCGGGCGTGGCGTTGCACGTGTGCCCGTCCTCGCCTGGGCCGGAGCTGCTGCGCATGTGGCTAGCCGGCCGGATGCCTGCATGTGATGATGCTCCCCTCCCCCCTCGCCATGTGTGCGTGCTCCCCGGGCTGCCTGCCCCCCAGGCCAGGGAGAGAGGGGGGGAGGGCGGCCTCCCAGCGCAGGCCGGTTGCGCCTCGCGTCCTCCATCCCCCTCCCCCCTCGGGTCCTCTCGCCGCTGCCTCTCCGCGCCGCATCCCCCCTCTCCTTGCCGCGCCTCCTGTACTTGTTTCTCCCAATGGCGTCCGGCCC
>NW_009243004.1:18964-19242 GCF_000388065.1 Fonticula alba | reverse complement strand
CCCCCCCCCCCCGTCGAATATACATCCCCCTCGTTGCATGTGTGTGTGCGTGTATTGTCAGTTGTGCGTGCGCGCGCGCGCTCTGTGCTCCGCTGTTGCCTCACCCCCGTGTCATTTTCGGTTCCCCCCCTCGCTCCGTCTTCCGGCGCGCGGCCGCGGCGCGTCGGAGGTTGTGCGCGTCTTGGCACCCGGCGCGGGTGATGGCGAGGGATTGACATGCCTCTCGTAGTGCAACACGCATTTGGTCCGGGCCCGGTGCACCTCGCGGCTATTACAAG
>NW_009243004.1:18522-18931 GCF_000388065.1 Fonticula alba | reverse complement strand
TCGTGTCATTTTCGGTTCCCCCCCTCGCTCCGTCTTCCGGCGCGCGGCCGCGGCGCGTCGGAGGTTGTGCGCGTCTTGGCACCCGGCGCGGGTGATGGCGAGGGATTGACATGCCTCTCGTAGTGCAACACGCATTTGGTCCGGGCCCGGTGCACCTCGCGGCCCGGCACTGGGGGGTGGCAAGGGCGGGGCGGGGCGAGGGGGGGGGGCCAGGAGTTCCCTGCACCGAGGCGAGGAGAACGGCACGCGAGCGGCCCAGCCCGGCCCCCGCGGGGGCGGGAGGGCCCATCCGTGGGCAGGTGGCTTGGCTCTTAATCGCCTTGGGGCCTCTCTGTCTCTCTTTCTCTCTCTCCACGGCGCGCTGTGTGCTGTTGTGCCACTTAGTGCCATTTTCTCTGCCCCCTCCCCC
>NW_009243004.1:14375-14940 GCF_000388065.1 Fonticula alba | reverse complement strand
GCCTCCGGGGGACGCCAGGGCCCGGGGATTAACCCGGGAGCGGTGTCGCCCGGCCGGCGCCCGGCCCCATTGGCAGCTGCGCCTGGCGTTGAATGCACGCCCTCCCCCGGCCGGCCGGGGCCGCTGGGCGGTATGCCCCCGGTGCCGGGCGCTCGTGGCTCGCCCGAGCGCCAGGCATTCCCCGCTGTCTGCCCGGTTGGCCCCCGGCCGGCCGGGGCGCACGCCGTGCCACACAGCGCGCGCCCCCGGGTCAGCTCCACGGGGGCCGGCCGGGCCTCGCCCGGGCCGGCCGGGGCGTGGACTGGCGCGCGGCCGGCCGGATGCCTCTTGCTCCGCCGGCCCGGCCGGAGCGACCCGGCGAGACTGTCAACCGGGGGGCAGGGCAGAGGCCCACAATCTCGCAGGAGTACCCCACAATCGCCCCTGGCGGGCGCCGTGCCCGGGGGATTTCGCGGTGCACGATGTTCGGCCCCCAGGGGCGCACCGGGCGTTTCTCAAGCCTCTCCACCTAACCCTCTCCTGACTTGCTCCTCCGTTCGCCTACCCGCTCCCGCACGCCTGCCCC
>NW_009243004.1:4377-13457 GCF_000388065.1 Fonticula alba | reverse complement strand
CCCCCCGCCCCCGCCAGGTTGCCGCTCGTTCGCCGGTCCTGCCTCGCGTCGGCGCTGCCCCAGCCCCCGAGTCCGGCCGCCCGCCTCGCCCTCGCCGAGTCCGTGCGCACGGCCGACGCGCCCGGGCGCGCCCCCGTCTTTCTCTCCGCCCTTTGCCGTCCGCCGCACCCCAGCGGAAGAGGGTGCATGTTGCTGGCCTGCGCACGCCGGTCCACCCGATCGCGACTGCCCCGCGCGCCAGCGAGCAGACCGCCGCCTGGCTGCCGCCTCCCCCGGAGGACGCCGGACCTGACCGGGCTCCCGGTGCGCTTGGATGCCCTGCTCTCTGCGTGCGGCGGCGGTGACCGCCGCCGCCGCCGCCGCCCACGCGCCCCGCCGCCGCCCTCCCTCTCGCTGTCTGGCAGTTTCTGACCCGCTCGCTCACTGGCTCGGCTGCCGGCGACCCGCGCGCCCGGCCGCACGCACGCCGCCGCCCCCAACGCCCTCGCCCCCCCCCGCCCTCGCCCCGGCGGAAAACACCCGCCCCCGCAGCCCCCACCACCATGAGCCATGACCCGCGACAGGGCGGCCTGCGCGGCGGCACCGCGGCCCCGCCCACGCCGCCGGCCTCCTCGAGGCTAGACCCGACACTGTCGCCCACCGGCGAGGCCGGCACGGCCCCGGCCGGGGGGGCCGGCCTGCGCGCCAAGTACCAGGGGGCCGGCCCGCGCGACAAGCATGCCGAGGCGGTGGCCGCCACCTTCGAGGCGGCCAGCCCCGGGCCCGGCGGACTGCCGGGGCCCCGGGCGGCCCCGGGCGAGCCGGGCTTCGGCCGGCCAGATCGCGGCCCGGCCGGGCCGCACCCCGTACGCCCGCCGCCGGCCGAGGGGGAGGGCACGCCCGGGGCGGCGCCCTTCGCCGGGCCCGGCGCCGGGGTGACCAGTCCGCCGGACTCGCCGCCCTCGGCGGCCGGGCCGCCGACCGCCGGGCCTGGCCCGGGCCCGGGCCCGGGCCCGGCCGCCGACGAGCCGGCCGAGTACCCGGGCCGGCGGCCGGACAGGCAGGCCGGGCCGCGCGCGGCCGGCACCCTGCCCGGGGCCCCGGGCGCGGCCTTCGCCTCGGGCACCTACCCCGGGGGGCTGGGCGACCGGCCGGCGGGGGCCGGGGGCCCGGGGCCGAGTGCGCGGCCGGCCGGCCGGACGGCCTCCTCGTCGGCCGGCGCCGGGTCGTCCTCGGGTTCGCGGGCCGGCGCCGGCGGCGGCGGCAGCACCGGGGCCGGCGCGGCGCCGCCCGACCGGCGGTCTGCGGCGCAGGCCGGCGCGGCCGCCACCCCGGCCAAGCCGGCCAAGCCGCCGCGCGCCTCCGCGCAGGCCGTCGTCTCGGAGGCCCTGTCCGTGGACCAAGCCACCATCGAGCGGCAAATCACCTACGAGGAGCTCCGGCTGATGGTGGCCCAGGCGGGGCTGGCGCAGCTGTCGCTGGAGGCGCCGCCGGAGCAGCCGGGCCCCGGCCAGGGCGGGGCCGCCCCGCCGCGCCGGGAGCTGGACCTGCCGCTCGGGCCGCAGGACCTGCTGGAGCTGGGCCTGGACCCGTACAACCCGCTGGATGCCCTGTACTATGACCCGGATGGCGGGTACTTCGGGGACGATCCGAAGCAGCTGGCGGCGGCCCTGCGCGCGGCCCACGGCCGGTCGGCCAAGCAGGCGGACCCCGGGGCCGAGCCGGCCGGGCCGGATGCCGGCCCCGGCGCCGCCCGGCTGCCGCACTGCACCCGGCCGACGTATGGCTTCCACCCGCGGCCGCGGGCGTGGCGCCGGCTCGACGGCTCGGCCGACTGGGACCGCGGCTGGGACCTTGTCCGGGCGGACTGGGCCCAAAACCAGCCGCTCGAGGGCCGCGTGGTGGAGGTCCCGCCCGGCCGCATGGTCCCGGCCCCGGCCACCTACCAGCCCGGGTCCCTGGTCCACGGGCCGCCCAATGTCTGGGGCGACAGCTCGATGGTCATGTACGTCTCCGGGTCCGTGGGCCTCGCGGGCTGGGCCGGGGGGGCGGGGGGGGACTGGACCTGTGGGGCAGCGCGTGTGCCCGGCGGCCGGCTGTTGCTAACACACTTTGCGCTTCGCCACGCCTCGGTGGCCGATCGCCTGTCACCGGCACTGGCGATCACTCCCGCCCCCTCGCCCGCCCTCGGGACGGCCGTCGGCATGACCCCCCTCCCGGTGCACGGCGCCCAATGGGCGTGACCCCCGGGCGCAGGGAGGAGCCGCTGGCCGCGGTCCCGGGCACCGGGCCCGGCGGGCAGGCCGACGCCCCGGCCGGGGCCGGACCGCACGCGGCCGGCACCGCGCCGCACCCCCACGCCGGGGTGGCCACCGCCACCGGGACCATCATCCGGCGGGGGTGGTTCGGCCGGCGGACGGTCAGCACGGCGGCCACGGCCACGGCGGCCGGGCCGGAGGCCGACGGCCCGGGCGCCGGCGACCCGGCCAGCACCCCGGCCCCGGCCCCGGCCCCGGCCCCGGCCCCGGCCCCGGTCATGACCCCGGCCGCCAGCAGCACCGAGTCCAGCATCGTGCCGGACCAGGTGGGCCCCTACCGGCTGGGCAAGGTCCTCGGGGCCGGGGGCATCGGCACCGTGCGCAAGGCCCGGCACGTGGTGACCGGGCGCAAGTACGCCGTCAAGCATGTGGTCATGTGCAAGCGCAAGCGGCGCTTCGTCCTGCGCGAGCTGTCCCTCGGCCGGCTGGTGCACCACCCGAATGTGGTCGGCCTGCGGGACGTGGTGTACTCGGACTTCGGCAAGGAGGTGTACCTGGTGTTCGACCTGGTCGATGGCGGGGCCCTGCTGGATTGGATCGTGGCGCGGCGCTTTTTGCGCGAGTCGGCCGCGCGGCCGCTCTTCCGCCAGCTCCTGGCCGCGGTGGAATACTGCCACCGGCACTGCATCGTCCACCGGGACCTGAAGGTGGAGAACATCCTGGTCGGGCGGGACGGGCGCCTGCGCCTGGCCGACCTGGGCCTGGCGGCCCTGTGCGACGACCCGGCCGGCGACCCGCTCCGGACTAACTGCGGGTCGGTGTACTTCGCCGCGCCGGAGCTCCTGGCCGGCAAGCCGTATCGCGGCCCGGAGGTGGACCTCTGGTCGCTGGGGGCCGTGCTCTATGTGATGCTCATTGGCCGGGTGCCCTTCGAAGACCGCAGCCTCAGCCGCCTGTATGCCAAGGTCCAGTCCGGCGAGCTCCGGTGGCCCAGCACGCCGGTGGTGTCGGCCGGTGCGTGAGGCCGATGGCCGGGCTCCTCCTCCGGTGCCCCTGTCCCCGGGGCATGGCCGGGCGTGGTTTTTGCGTGTGTGTGTGTGTGTGTGGCCGGGGGCCGGAGGGGGGGCGGACGAGGCGCTGGCCGAGGCCCGGCGGCGGCCGCGGCCCCAGGGCCCGGTCCTTTTTTCCTTCCCCCCGCCCGCTGACACTGACCGCCCTGCTTGTCGATCTGTCCGCCGCGGCCTGTGCCGGCCCGCCTCCCTTATTCCCCCCCCCCCCCCCCCGACAGAGGCCAAGTCCCTCATCATGAAGATGCTGACCGTGGACCCCTCCCGGCGGGCCACGCTGGACGACGTGCTGGCCGACCGGTGGGTGTGCGACGGGTATTCCGGGCCGCCGGCCCCCCGGCGCGGGGACCTCGGCCGCTTTGACCCGTTCAACCCGGCGGTCGGGCTGCTGGGAGCCGGCGGCGGCGGCGGCGGCGGCGGCGGCGGCGGCGGCCCGGCCGGCCCCGGCGGATCGCTCCTGCTCACCAGCACCAGTGCCAATGCCAGCGGCATGGGGCTCGGCGCGGGCAGCGGGTCCTGCCCGGCCCCGGGCCGGCCGCCGTACGCCCCGCCCCCGCCGCGCAGCCCGCCGGCCAGCGTGCCCGACGCCCGGGCGGTCGAGCGCCTGGCCGAGTTCGGCTTCAAGCCGGACGCCATCTACGCGGCCCTGGTCCGGGCGCATGTGCTCGGGGCCCGGGGCGACGGCCTCGACGGCCTGCCCCGGTGCCCGATCGTCTGCATGTACCAGCTGGCCTTGGAGAAGATCCGCCGCGAGGAGAACGACCCGTCCGAGGCCTGGGGCTGGGACGGCTGGGGCTCCGGCTGGGACGAGTACCACGACGACATCAGCGCCCGGGGCAGCATGCGCCCGGCACTCCGGTGCGTGGCCCGCCCTCGCCCACAACACCAGCGCGCCCCGGGGGATTGTGGGCCAGGCCGCCGCGTGGTGGCTTTGCGATCGGCACATCCCCGGACCCAGGGGGGCGGGGCAAAGAAGACAGCACACTCGCACACCCGCACACCCGCACACCCGCACACCCGCACACACACACGCCCGGCCAATACTGACCGCCCGCTTCGCCCGGCCGGCGTGGCCACGCCCCCCCCCCCCCAGACACAACCTGGTGGCCCTAGATCGGATGGCCCTCGGGCCCGGGGGCCCGGTCCCCGGGGCCGCCTTCGCCTGCTACTGCGGGTCCGGGCTGCCGGTGGTGCGCCCGGGCCCGGGGGCCGAGGCGGAGCCGCTGTCGGCCGCGGCCGCGGCCGCCGCGCTGGCGGTCCACCGGTCCGGGCATGTCCGGCCCGAGGTGGCCCAGGCCATGTCCGGGCATGCTGGGCGGTCGTGGGCGCGCGCCGGCGGCCGGGCCCTCACCGACGCCGGCGTGGTGTCCGGCCCGGGCGCGCCCGGGGTCCCGGTGGTGGACCTGACGTCGACCGCGCCCGCCGGCGGGGGGACCCTCGCCGGGGACGCCCCCACCGGCCTCGGGGGCGATGGGCTGCTCAGCACCGACGAGGGGGACTTCGCGTACTGTGCGTGTGGGGTTTATTTTGTCCAAGGGGGCGGGCCGCGCCACGGCCGCCGCCCCGGGCCCACCGGGCACATGCTCCCGCGCGGAACACTCACCCAGCCTCTCTCCCGTACCCACCGACGGCCTTTGCGCGGATGCTCGGCGCCCGGCCGGGTTGCTTTTTGGTCCCCGGCGGTGGGCCGTGGCGCGGGCCAGACTACGACCAGCCCAGCGGCCAGCCCCCCTGCTCCGGGGCGCGGTATGGCCACGCCGGGCTGGAGGCCCCGCTGCCGGCGGCCCTGGCCGACGCCGGGCTCGGGGACCAGCTGTCCCCGGGCGCGGGCGACATGCCGGGCGAGGGCGCCGGCGGCGATGGCGCGGCCGGCCCGGGCGGCGCGCGGCCCCGGGGCCCGGGGTCGCCGTCCGGCCCCGGCGGCAAAGCCCACCCCGGCCCCGGCGGGTGCCCCTCGTGCGGGGCCTGCCAGCCGGGGCCCGGGGCCGGGTTCTATGCGGCGACCCTGGTGGCCGGGGGGCTGCCCCCGGGCCCCGGGCCCGGGCCCGGGCCTCACCACCACCACCACCACCCCATGGCGATGATGATGATGGCGCAGCAGCCGCCGCCGCCGCCGCCGCAGCAGCCGCTGGCGTCGCAGGAGCCGCAGCCGCAGCAGGCCCCGCTCGGAGGCGGCGGGCCCGGGATCATGCCGCGTAGCGGTCGCATGGTCCGGTCGGCCACCACCGAGTGCATCGGCGCCGGCGGGGCGCGGGACAGCCCCTCGCGCGGGGGGACCCTGGTGGCCGGGCAGCCGCCGGGCGGCGAGGCGGCCGCCGCCGGACCCCGGCGCAGCGAGTCCATGGACCTGGCGTCGGCGGCGGCGGGCGGGCCCGGCCCGGCGGCCGCCATGCTGGACAGCCTGGTGGCCGGGCTGCCGGCCGGCGGGTCGCTGCGCGGCACGCGTTTCCATCGGCCGCCGAGCCTCCGGCTGCCGGGGGCCGGGGCCGGGGCCGGGCCCGGCGAGGCGTCGCCCGGGCCCGCGCGCGGCCGCCTGGCCGGCACCGGCCGCACCGGGTCCGCCCCGTCGGGGCTGGGCCAGGCGGCCGGGGCCGGCGGCCCGCAGCAGCCCCGGCTGCAGGCCCTCCTGGCCGGCGGCCGGCCGCACCCGGCCGCCGGGGCGCTGGCCACCGTCGCCGGCATGCCCTCGCCGATGTGCTCCTCGGCGCCGAACAGCCCGGACCTGCTGGGGTTCCGGTCGAACGGCGGCGCCGGCGGCGGCGGGCCCGGCGGCGACCTGTCGGACCTGCTGCACTACCAGTACCTGCACTTTGCCCTGCACCAGCAGCAGCAGGGCCTGGCCGGCGGGGGGCTGATGAGCGCCCCGGCCGCCGCCGCCGCCGCCGCCGGCCCGGCCGGGGGGGCGTATGGCTGCACCACCGGCGTGGTGGCCCCCTGCGCCGGGTGCCGGTGGCTCGGCCCGGCCGGCACCATGCCCCAGTGGGCCTCGAGCCAGGCGCTGGTGCGCTCCGAGCAGGGGGCCCTGGTGGCCACGGTCGGGCCGCCGATCGTGCCGGTGGCGCCGACGCCGGCGGCCATGCCGCCGCGCTACTCCGGCGGCCTGTTCGCCGATGAGCCGGACGCCGGGCACCACCACCCGGGCCTGGCGCCGGCGCCCTGCGGCCCGGGGGCCGGGGCCAGCTGGGGCGCCTCGGCCCCGGGGACCCCCCGGGGGCCGGGCAGCGCCGGCGGCCCGCTCCATGTGGCCTCGTATGCGGCCGGCCCGGGCGCCATGCTGCCGGCCATCGCCCCGGCCCTGTGCAGCGGGTGCGGCCTCCTGCGGCCGGTGCACGCGGACCTGCTGCAGATGTACGGTCTGGCGGCCGGGGCGGTGGCGGCCGAGCACCACCCGGCCGGCCTGGGGCCCGAGGGCCCGGTCGGGGGCTGGCTGCCGGCCGGGGTGGAGTCGGCCCCGGCCACGCCGGCCGCCCGGCCGCGGCGCATGCGCGCGGCCACCTTCTCGGCCAAGGAGCTGCGCCGCGGGGTGCGGGCCCTGCGCGGGGCGACGGCCGCGCCCGGCGGCCCGGCCGGCTCGCCCGGGGCCTCCACCACGTCCACGGCCTCGGTGACGGCCCCCGGCGCCGGGGCCGGGCCCGGGCCCTCGACCACGCCGTCGGCCACCAGCGGCCTGGGCGTCGGCGGCACGGGCATGCACCTGCCGAGCCCGATGTCGGCGGTGGCGCCGCCGCCGCCGCCGGGCGCCGCCGCCGCCGGTGGTCCCGGCCCGGCCCTCGAGCACATTGGCTTGTGCGCCTGCCCGCCGGGGCCGGCCCTTGCGGCGGCGGCGGCGGCGGCCATCCCCGGGCCGGAGTCCCCCCGGCTGGGGGAGCTCCTCCTGGTGGCCTGCACCACGCGCTGCTGGTACTCGGTGCTGCTGAACCGGCCGCCGGCCGGGGCGCCGGGCGCCGCGCCCTTCGGCCTGTTCGCCGGGCCGGGCGCCATGCCGAGCGCCTCGGCCCCGGTCACCCCGCGCCATGGGTATGGCACTGGCGGTGGCGGCGGCGGCGGCGGCGTCGGGCCGGATGGCCGGCCCACCGCCGTGGTGGTCCCCCCGCCGGCGGGCTTCTATGCCCCGGCGGCCGACTCCGCCGGGTCGCTGCCCATGTCGGCGGCCGGCGGGCCGGGCGTGATGGCGCCTGGGGTCCGGGCCGGCCCGGGTCCCGGGGCGGTCAGCGCCGCGGCCCCGCTCCAAGCCACCGGCACCCTGTCGGCCATGGTGCCGGCGGCCGCGGCGGCCGCGGCGCCCGCGCAGCCGCCGCAGCCGCAGCCGGCGGCCGGCGGGGCGCCGAGTGCCGGCCCGGCGACCGGCGGCTCGGCCACCAGCCCGGCGGCCGCCCGCGGGGCCGGCCTCCCGGGCGGCGTCAACCCCATGAACCTGCCGGCCCCGGACTCGCAGCCTTCGCCCCCGGAGAAGGTCAGCCTCCGGGGGCTCTTCAGCCTGGCGGCCACCAGCTCCAAGCCGCCGTACCTCATTTTGGACGAGATCCGCCGGGTGCTGGATGTACGTGTGGCCTATTGTGCCGGGGCTTGCCCCCCCGGCCCGGCCGCGGCCGACGGCGGGGCCGCCGCACCCACGCGCATACACACGCGCACGCGCACACGCACGCGCACAAGCACACTCAAGCAGGCACCCCCTCCCGCCCGATGTTGATGACTGACCTCCGCCGCCCGCACGTGTGACCCTGTGCCCCGGGCCCCGGCTCGCGCATTGCCCCATGGCCAGAACCAGCGCATCACCTACCACATGGTCGGCACGTATGCCCTGTACTGCGTGGTGTCGGCGGCCGGCCTGGCCAGCGGCGGGCACAACGACTCGTCCTACACCGACCGGTCCACGGGCGGCGAGCTGACGGCCAGCGATTGGGCCGACCCGGGCGCCGGGGCGGCCGGCTACTCGAACAACAGCCGCGAGCTGCTGGCCACCGCCGGCACCGTGGCCGTGGCGGCCGAGCACCCGCACGACCACCGGCCGCCGTCGCCCCGGCCGCCGGTGGACGACCCGTCGCGATCGTGCGCCAGCAACCTGTCCCAGGCCACCACGGCCGTGGGAAGCCTGAGCGCCGGGCTCCTGGCCCCGGGCGGGCCCGGTGACAGCACCACCGGGCACCAGCCCCAGCCGCCGGATGGGCACGGCCCCTCGGGCGCGGCCCCGGCCGAGCAGCAGCTCCTGGCCACCGGCCGCTCCGGCGAGGAGGACTTCGCCACGTCCACCGGCAGCGAGCTGGACCTCTGCCGGACGCAGGGGCACTGCCAGCAGGAGCTGTCGATCCCCTGCCCGGAGGACATGCCGCCGCCCGGGCCCGGGCGAGGCGGCTACCCGGCGGCGCCGGCCGGCCCGCTCGCCGGGGCCCACCACCACCACCACCCCCACCATCCCCCCCCCCCCCCCCCCCCCCAGCCGCAGCCGCAGCAGCCCGCGGGCTTCGGCACGGCGGCGGCCTACCAGCCGCACGCGCACCCGTACCACCCGCACGCGCACCACTTCCCCCCCGGCGGGCCCGGGGCCGGGCCCCCCCCGGGCCCGCACCCTGGCGGCCAGTCCAGCAGCCGGTCGCTCCTGCAAAGCACCGACAGCCAAATGCTCACGGCCACCAGCGGCAGCGTGCAGGTGGCGGCCTACGAGCTGCCGGTGGCCTTCGAGATCGCGGTCGTGCAGCTGCCGCTGGTCCGGACCATGCATGGGATCCGCATGCGCCGGCGCCAGGGCTGCGGCCGGAGCTACCGGTCCGTCTATGTC
>NW_009243004.1:0-897 GCF_000388065.1 Fonticula alba | reverse complement strand
CCCCCCCCCCCCTCGACACAGAGCACCCGCGGCGCGAGGACACAGCCCGAGGCGCGCCCTTTCCCGGCGCCCCTCCCCGCTGCTGCCCTTGGCCCTTTTCTTTCCTGTCCATTGTGCAATAAACCCCCACCCGTCCTTTGCAGAGCACCATGCTCCCTCGTGCCCGTCTCGCGCAGGGGCACTTGCCCCCGTGCGCCAGATGCCCCCCGGGGCCTGCTGGCAGCCGCGGCAGGGCGGGCCCGCACATGCGCCCAGTGCTACAAGGCATTTTTCGGATTTATACACAGCGGGAGGGAGAGGAACAGAAACAGACAAGATGGGCAGGGGCCAGCCGGAGGGGGGGGGGGGGGAGAGTGGCGCACACGCCGGGCCGGGGCCCCGCCCGCCCCGCTCCTTCAAAAGTAGACCGAGTGGTCGCGCGGCTGGACCAGGCGCGGGGCCGGGGTCCCGGCGCCGGGGGCCCCCGGCGCCCGGAGCTGCGCCAGCCAGCCGAACCCCGGCGGCGAGGCGGCCAGACACTGGGCCGGGGCCTGGCAGGGGCCGCCCTCGGGCCCATGCTCGCCGGCCAGCAGCCCGGCCATGCGGCAGCCAATGACATTCCACAGGGACCGAACCAGCTGCCCGGCCGGGGGTGACCCGTCGCCGTCCTCGGCCGCGCAGAGCACCGTCGCCAGCGGCCCGGCCGCCGGGTGACAGAAGAGGGCCGCCGCCAGGCCGGTCAGCAGGGAGGCGTCGGCCGGCGACGGGGGGGTCCCCGGCTGGGCGGCGGCCGCCGCCGCCGCCGCCACCGGGCCCGCGCCCAGCACCACGAGCTCGTGCGCCGGGGCAATCGGCCGGAATGCCGAGGCGGTGGCCACCACGAGGACGCTGCCCGAGGGCCAGGCCCGTGGTCGAGGG
>NW_009243003.1:23888-28142 GCF_000388065.1 Fonticula alba | reverse complement strand
GAAAGCAGCCGGAGGACGCCGCAAGGGGCCTCTTGGGCCAAGCCCACAATTCGGGGGATTGGCATGTGTCACCGGCCCACGGCCAACCCCTGTCTCGGGATGCCGGCGGTCCTCCCCGGGGACACGACCGATCAGGAGCCAGTAAAATAGCTCACAAACACGCTCGCCCTTTCCACACACGCATCGCCAGACCCAGTGGGGGCTGCGGGGGGACCCAAGTGAAGACCCCGACCACCCAAGCACCCCTTGGATCCGGCCCATGACCTGTCCCGAAAAGGCCCCAGTCTGGGCGCTCGCTCCCCGGTCCGCGGCACAGTCCCCTCTTCCCTCCCGCCCCCCACCCCCCATATCCCCCTATCCCCCTGCTCCGTATCTCTGCCCCCTTCCTTCCTTCCTCTCGCCCTGCCTTGCAACCATGTCCCTGCCCATGTCAGCGAAATCCCGGCCCATCGGCACGGGCAGCTCCAACCACTCGAGCTCCTGCCTGTCCTCCTCGCTGCCGGACAACCCGCTGCTGGTGATCGACGGGGCGTCCATCGATGCGGCCACCCCTTCGCCGAGTCTGATCGCGGACTCCTCCAACTGTGACAGCCCGCTGACGCACCCGACGCTAAACTCCCTGCCCTCGGGTGGGTCGAGCTTCCTGTCGAATGTCACCGACTCCGGGACGTCGCTGCTCCCGTCGCTGACTGCGGAGCCGGCGCTGCCGCTGCGCCTGGCCGTGGGTGCGTGCTTCAAAGATGCATCTCCATGCATGTGTGTGTGTGCGCGCGCGCGCCCGGGTGGGCTTTGTGAAATGAGCTGACTTTGCCAAGCTCCACTGCTCTGCCATGTGAATTACTCATGCTGGCGGCCGTTCCGGCACCCGTGCACCCGCACCGGGGGTGCTTATCCCGGTCGTTGCGCGTAGTTCTCGTGGGTTTGCCCGCTCGAGGCAAGTCCCACATCGCCGCCCGGCTGAACCGCTACGCCAAATTCCTGGGTCTCGAATCGATCCTGATCAATGTCGGCCAGTATCGGCGCCGGCTGTGTGGCTCCGAGCAGCCGGCCGAGTTTTTCGACCCCCGCAATGAGACAGCCGCCCACCGCCGTGAACAGGCAGCCCAGGCGGCTCTGAACGACATGATTGAGTGCGCCCGACCGCCAGGTGCTTGCCTCCGGGCCGCTTGCCCTGTGCTCTGAGTGTGCTGACCATTTGTCGACATTCCCGTGCTCGGGGTTGAAGGTTCCTGCGCCGTGGCACCCGGCACATTGCCATCTTCGACGCCACCAACAGCACCTCCTCCCGCCGGTCGTTCATTCGCCAGGCGTGCGACGCCATCGACGCCCAGGTGCGCTGCTCTTTGCTCTCGCCATTGTCGGGCCTGCTCCCTCCTCGCCCCGGGTGTGCTAGAGCTGCCTATCGGGTAGCTGGGGCTTCACATCGGCTCCGGGGTGGGATTCTCTTTTTTGTCTGACTGGTGTTAGAGGGGGGGGGCAGGGGGGCGGCGGCGGAGGGGGGGGGACGGGCTCATCCTTCGCCCGCTGATGATCTGCCTTTCACCCCTCTGACCATATTTTCCCGCCCGCCCTGGGACGCCACTGCCACATGTAGGTTCTCTTTATCGAGTCGGTTTGCACCGATCAGGAGCGCATCAAGGAGAGCGTGCGCATTCTGAAGACCGCGTCGCCAGACTACTCCCTGGTGGAGGCCGAGGTGGCCGAGCGGGACTTCATGCAGCGTATCTCCTACTATGAAAGTACGCATGACACTTTGACACACGATGCAAGTTCCTCGCGTCTCACCACCCCGCCCGGGCGCCCGGCCATGCTCGGCCGGCCCCGCCAGGCCAATATGAGGAGGTCGCTTGCCAGGAGGGCGCGTACATTCGCCTGCTGACCAAGACCGGGCGCTACCTGCCGGAGGTGAATGCCCGGCTGTCTGGCGGCGGGGTGCCTCGGCGGTGGGCGCTGAGTCCCTCGGCGCGGGACATGGCCACCCGGCTGTCGCGGCTGCTGGCCTGCGTGCGGCCGGACGCGCCGAATCCGGTGTCCACCGCCCAGCGCAATGACACTGGCACCTTCCCCACCAGTGCCGAGGCCATGGAGAGCGCCAGCACCTTCACGGTCCTGCGTGAGCATCTTGGCGGGGACATTGTGGCGCTGAACTCGCTGAACTCCTCGCCGGTGGTGGGGCCGCTTGGGGCGCTGGATATGCCGGTCCGCGGACCGGCCGGCTTCCCTCGCGGTCCGGGCGACTTCGACCGGATGTCGCCCCTGCACTCGAATGGGCCCGGTCTGCGGGATCACCAGCACCAAGCCGATGAGCAGGATGAGGACGACCTGGCCGATGCGCTGGCCGGGTGCCATGTAGCCAGCGGGTCCAGCCCGCTCTTGCAGCCGGATGCCCCGGGGCCGGACCTCCTGTCCACCTCGCCGGCCTGCATGTCTCCGGCTTTGGGGGCCCATCCCCTTCGCCGGGTGTACCTCACCCGGCATGGGGAGAGTGTCTTCAACCTGTCCGGGCAGCTGGGCGGCGACTCGGACCTCAGCGAGCGCGGGGTGGCCTATGCCCGGGCTCTGGGCCAGTACCTGCGCAAGAAGCTCTTCCCGGCGGAGTCCCCGGCTGCCGAGTCGCCGGGGATGGACCCCTGTGCCAGCCACCCGACGTCGGAGGGTGGCGCGTGCGTGGCCACGGCCACCGCTGCGGCCGTGGCGGCCGTCAGCGCCGGCTGCTGGGGGCCCAAATTCGAGGTGTGGACTTCGACTTTGTCCCGGACCATCGAGACGGCCAGTCACCTTCCGCCGGCCACCATGAAGTACTCGTGGGCCGCGCTGGACGAGCTGGATGCCGGTCTGTGCGACGGGCTGACCTATGCCCAGGTGAAGGTATGTCCGCCTGGGGAAGCAAGGCCGCGGGGGAGGGGGAAGGGCGGGCATGGATATGCTGCTTCTCCCATCTCTTCTCTTCCTTTTTTTTGTTTTTGCCATCCTCGCCCTTACATGCGAGCCCACGTTCCTTTTCCTTCCTTTCTCGGCCTCTCCCCTCGGGGGAGGGGTGCGCGTGTCTCCGCCACCGGTGTAGGAGCGGTATCCGGCGGACTTTGCGGCCCGCGACGACGACAAGCTGAACTACCGATACCCGGAGGGCGAGGTACATGGAGCATGCTTCACTTGGTGGCCTCCCCGGTTGTTCGCTCCCTGGCTGGTCTTCCTGTGCCATCCCTTTCATGCTGCTTCTTTCATGTCACACGCCTAGTCTGACCCATGGACCTCCTGGCCAGTCCTACCGCGATGTGCTGCTGCGCTTGGAGCCGGTCCTGCTGGCCATCGAGTGCCGGACGTCGGAGAATCTCCTGATCGTCGGCCACCAGGCCATCCTCCGCTGCGTGTACGCTTGGATGTTTGGCATCCCGGTGGAGTCGATGCCGTACATCGAGGTGCGCCCGCGGCCAGACCCCTTCCCCCCTTCCGTTGCTTGTCCTCTGTCCTTTGCCCGGTCGGCCACACGGTACTCACTCAGGCCACTTGCCCGGTCGGTCTTGGCCATTCTGCCGGCCAATCGGCAGATTCCCCTGCATGGCGTTCTGGAGCTCACACCGACCCCCGCCGGCTGGAGCGAGAACCGGTACGCTCCCTGCTGACATGCGCGCATGCCCTCCCCACTGTGGCAGAAGGAGCACCGTCCTCCGCCTGTTGCCATTTTGTCCGCAACGCCATCGCTGCCTTTGCTGCTGCTGCTGCTGCTGCTGCGACCACCGGGCTTCGTCACCGGCTGGTCACTCACACGTGTCTCCTTGCGAAAAAAAAACACCCGCTCCGCACGCCGCCTTTCACGCTGGGGAGACAGCTATTCCTTCGGCATCGAGTCTGTCAGCACCCACCGAGACCCGCGCAAGGATGCTGCAAGTGGCCAGTAATTGGCCACGAAGGAGTTGGAATCCCACAGCAGGGGCCATAGCGCCACACAACAAGGCCCCGGAGCGAGCATGACCACAGCCCAGACCCAAGAGATGAAAGGAGCTCAAAGAAGGGCGATACGAGGCCCGCACCCAGCTTTTAATCCTGCAGAGGCCAATCTTTCACTGACGATCAAGTGACGGGAGCTGGGTTCCCTGCTCCCTCTTCCTCGTGAAGCAAGCCAAAATACACCCAGATGTCCCCGCTGAGAGCGATAATGCATGGAGGGAAGGAGACAGAGAGACAGAGAGACAGACAGAGAGAGGGAGAGAGGGGCGGGGAGGGCGAGAGAGAGAGAGAGAGAGAGAGAGAGAG
>NW_009243003.1:21511-23188 GCF_000388065.1 Fonticula alba | reverse complement strand
CAGAGGGCACCGGCAGCGAGTGCTCAGAACTCGACCATGGTGCAGTCCAGCGACTCGTGGTCGGTGGCCTGACACAGCTGGCAGAGAGTCTCGCGCTTGGTGGTGGTGGCGGTGGCGCTGGCGCCGGCAGCGACGGGCGCCGAAACGCCCCGGCCCGGGGACATGGAGGTGGTCGGGCAGTCGAGAGTCGAATGACCAGCCGCCCCGCACAGGGCACACTCAACAAATGACCCGGCCGCCGGGGAGGGAGCCGAGTAGTCGAAGGCCGCGCGGGCCACCGGGCCCCGGGGGGCCGGGGCCGGCACCTGCGCCCGGAGCTGCTGGTTCTCCTGCTCCAGCTGGGCCACCCGCGATTCGGCCTCCGTCAGGCGGGTCTGGATCCGCGCGATGACGGCCTCCTGGAAGTCGGCGGTCGGGCTGCTGCCACCCGGAGACCCGGGGCCGGCGGTCTGCTCCAACTGGCGGATGCGCGCCTGTGCCGTGCGCAGCGAGCTCTCCAACTCGGCCACCTGCAGCGAGGCATTGGCCGACTTCTCGCTCAGCAGCATGAGCATCTCGCCGGTCTGGGTGTCGCTGGCCCGGAGCCGGTCCAGCTCGCGGGCCTGCTCCGCCAGCTGGGCCTCCAGCTGGACAGTGTGTGCCGAAGCGGTGGCCAGCTGCTCGGCCAGGCTCGACTGGTCGGACGTGGCGGCCTCCAGCTCGGCCGCACGCGCGGCCGAAGTGGCCAGGGCTCCCTCCAGCTCGGCAGTCCGGGCCGAGGAGGCGGCCAGCTGGCTGGCCAGATCGGCGGTACTGGCCGACGCGGCCACCACCGCGCTCTCCAGCTCGGCCACTCGGGCCGACGAGGCGGCCAGCTGCTCGGCCAGGCCGCTGGCAGCCTGTTCCGAAGCGGCAGCCTGCTCCGAGGTGGCTGCCTCCAGCTCGGCAATCCGGGCCGATGAGGCGGCCAGCTGCTCGGTCAGGCTGGCAAGCTGCTGGTTGGCTGTCCCGGCGGCGGCCTCGGCCTCGGCGGCGCGGGCCGACGAAACAGTCAGCTCCTCGGTCAGGCTGGCAAGCTGCTGGGCGGCGGCCCCGGCGGCGGCTTCGGCCTCGGCGGCGCGGGCCGACGAGGCGGCCAACTGCTCGGTCAAGGCCGAGCTGTCGCCGGAGGCGGCCGCGGCCGCGGCCTCCAGCTCGGCCACCCGAGCCGCCGACGAGGCGACCATGGCCTCAAGCTCGGCCACCCGAGCGGCCGTGGCGGCCGCAGCGGCCTCCAACTCGGCCACATGGGCAGTGGAGGCGGCGGCGGCAGCCTCCAGCTCGGAGGCCCGGGCCGAAGAGGCACCGGCCCCGGCCTCGAGCTCGGCCACCCGAGCCGAAGCCGCGGCGAGGGACGCCTGAAGCTCGGTGGTCTGGGTCGAGGAAGCAGAGGCAGTGGCCTCGAGCTCGGCCATCCGGGCCGAGGAGGCCGAAAGCGATGCCTCCAGCTCGGCGATGCGGCTGGCCGAGGCGCCAAGCTGCTCGGCCAGCTCGGACTGCCCGGCCGAGGAGGCCGACGAAATGGCCTGCAGCTCGGCAAGACGCGATGCGGCGACCTCCGCCTCGGCCTCCAGCTGGGCGGTGTGCTGGGCCGAGGCCGAGACAGTGGTCTCCAGCTCGGCCACCTGGGCAGCGGACGTGGCAACCAGGCCCTCCAGC
>NW_009243003.1:20792-21501 GCF_000388065.1 Fonticula alba | reverse complement strand
CGGCCTCCAGCTGGGCGGTGTGCTGGGCCGAGGCCGAGACAGTGGTCTCCAGCTCGGCCACCTGGGCAGCGGACGTGGCAACCAGGCCCTCCAGCTCGGCAATCCGGGCCAGGGAAGTGGCGTTGGCGGTCTCCAGCTCGGCAATCCGGGCCAGGGAAGTGGCGTTGGCGGTCTCCAGCTCGGTCACCTGGGCGGCGGACGTGGCGACCGCGGCTTCCAGGGTGGCCACGCACTCGGCCGAAGCCGATGCAGCGGCCTCCAGCTCGGTGACGCGGGCCAACGCAGCGGCGTTGGCGGTCTCCAGCTCGGCAACGCGCCCGGCCGAGGCGGCCAGCTGCTCGGCCAGCTCGGACCCCCCGGCGGCCGCGGCCTCCAGGGTGCTGATCCGGCCGGTGGCCACGGTGACCTCGGACTCCAGCTCGGTCACCCGTGCCGAGGCAGACGACGCGACGGTTTCCAGCTCGGCAACGCGGGCAGTTGAAGCCAGGGCAGCGGCCTCCAACTCGGCAACGCGGGCCGAAGAGTTGGAAGCAGCGGCCTCCAACTCGGCAACACGGGCCGAGGAGGCAGCTAGCTGACTGGTCAGATCGGACTCGCCGGCCGAGGCGGCGGCCTCCAGCTCGGCCGCACGAGCCGCATGGCTGGCGGCTTCGGCCTCCAGCTTGGCCACACGGGCCGCGTGCTCGGCGGTGACGGCCTCCAGCTGGGC
>NW_009243003.1:19656-20782 GCF_000388065.1 Fonticula alba | reverse complement strand
TCCAGCTCGGCCGCACGAGCCGCATGGCTGGCGGCTTCGGCCTCCAGCTTGGCCACACGGGCCGCGTGCTCGGCGGTGACGGCCTCCAGCTGGGCATCCAGGGCTGCCTGGTCGGCCTCCTTCTTGGCCAGGATGTCCTGGAAGTCGGCCTCCTTCTTGACCAGGGTGTCGTGGAGATCGCTGGCCGCGGTGGCTTCGGCTTCGAGCTGGGCCACACGGGCGCGCAGCTCCTCGACCTCAGGGTCGGGCCCGGGGGCCGGGGATGCGGCGGCACCCTCCTCGGCCGGGGAGGGCCGGGCCTGTTTCAGGCGCTGGCATTCACCCTCGAGCTGCTCGATCCGGCGCTTGAGGGCCTCGGTGTCCTGGCCGGCGCCGGGGGCATCGGCGGGCGGCTGCTCCAGCTGACGGAGGGCCGCAATTTCGGCCTCAAGGGCATCACGCGCGGCGGAAATGCGCGCCAGCTCGGCCCGGAGCTGGCGAACCTCAGTGTCGTCGGCAGGGGCCGCTGCCCCGCGCCGGGGAGCCGCGGCACCACTGGCGGAGCCTATGCCCAGGAGGCCAGGCGAGGCGGGGGGCGAGGGGTGATGGAGCAGAGACGGCGGCGGCGGCGGCGGCGGCGGCAGCGGCAGGCGACGGTCAGCTTCGGCGGCGGCAGCAGGAGGAGACAGGCTGGATAGAGACTCTCGGATGGAGCGGTGTTGGGCAGAGAGGCGGCGGTGCTCCGCTGGTGGGCCCAACCAGTTAGATTGGGCGCTCGGGGAGGGGATCGGAGGAAAGGGGTGGGGGGATGGGGGAGGTATGTACCAACGAGAGACTGGCGGCTCGGTGGTGAGGAGGCAGTCGGGCTGGAGGCGGAGGGCTTGGTCTGGCGGGCGGCCTCAAGAGCTGGCGAGCGCACGGACCGGGGGGGAGGGGGGGGGGGGGCGGTGGGAAGTAAGAAGGTCTGTGCCATTCGGAGCAGAGCAGGGGGGGCACGCTGACGACGACACCACAAAGGGAAAGCGGCGAGAGGGGTGTCCACCAGACGCACCGACGGACTTGGCCGACAGAACAAAGGTAACCCGCTCGATCGGGACAAAGGACCCGTGGTTGGGCTTGCAGGTGAAGTAACGCTTGCTACAGGCGG
>NW_009243003.1:16882-17637 GCF_000388065.1 Fonticula alba | reverse complement strand
GCCTGGGGCTGGCGCCGGATCACTGGCGTTTGGTGGACGTGTCTCTCGCACGGGCGTGCATGTATGCGTGCTTTGGCGCCAGGCGGGTTCGGCGCGGGGGGGGGGGAAAATCCCTGGCGATATCATCTGCACCCCCGAGCCGGGCCGGTTGGGCCGCCCGTTGCCGCGGGCCCAGAGTGTTCCCTGTGCCGCAGCCGGCAGGGAAGCCCACAGCTGCGTGTCCGGCGAGGCATGTAGCCGGGAGGGGGGGGGGGGGACAAATCAGCTCTCATAGATATTCACATATTCTGGTCTCATTTTTATGGGCTAATTAGTCAGACTTGAGCGGGGGCCTGGGCTAAGTGGGCGCGGCGCGCCCGCGCGCGCGTCACCCCGACCCCCCCGCCGGGGGCGGAACTGCGCACGCACCTGGGCCGTGCGCGCGCTCGTGCGTGCGCTCGCCGCACGTCTGGCATGAGTCGGAATATTCCCCACCTCGGGTGTTCCTCCCTGGCCAGCTGCTTTGTAGGGTCATCTTTCTCGGGGCCACCACAACGTGCCTGCGCCACCGAGCGGTGCGGCGAGCCTGGGTGTGAGGCAGTTCGCCTCGCCCACCGCGCGTGTGCATGTGGCTGGGGGGCATGCGGGCGGGCGTGTGCGCGTCCCGGTGCCGGTGACGTCCAGGTCCGTTTGCCGTGGGGGCCGGAAAGTGTACCCGTGTGCGCATACGTACGTACGTACGTACGTGCGTGTGTGTGTGTGTGTGTGTGTGGGGG
>NW_009243003.1:0-16587 GCF_000388065.1 Fonticula alba | reverse complement strand
GGGGGGGGGGGGGGGGGGGGGGGGGGGGGGGGGGGGGGGGGGGGGGGGGGGGGGGGGGGGGGGGGGGGGGGGGGGGAGACCGCGGCACATATGGGCCCGGGGCCGGGCCACTCGTAACGGCAGGGCACTAAAAGGCACCGGCAGGACGGGCCCCGGGGCCGGGCCCTCCGGGTGGCCAGCCACACCGCCACGGTCCCCCCTCGCTGTGCGCCCCTCCCCCCTCTCCCCCCCGTGTCCCTCCTTCCTGTCCTCTCCCCCTCCCCGCTCTGCCAAGTGAGAGCGAGTGTGTGTGTGTGTGTGTGAGCGAGAGAGACTGCGTCCTTCTTCCCCCGTCGCCGTCCCCCTCCCCTCCCCCCCCCCTCGCTCCTGTCTGTCTTCGGCTCCCCTGCTCCTGCCGCTCATCCTCGTCTCTTGTCTGCCTTTCTCCCTTCGCAGTCGCCCCTCCCCCCTCCCCCTGAGTGTGCGCCGACATGTTCCCCAGCTCCCTGCGGATCGTCCTCCTCGGTGACAGTGCGTGTGCCCCCTTCGCTCCATGGCTCCGGGCCCATTTTCGCCGGCTTCTCTTCCTTTGCACCATGGCCTGCTGTCTAACATGCTGCTCGGTTGTGTTGCCGCCTTCTCTTCGTTCCTCCCCCCTCCCCTCCTCCAGCCGGGACCGGGAAGTCCGCCCTCTCATGGGCCGTCGTCAACAATGAGTTCGCCGAGTCGGTACGTGCTTTCCCTGGCCCGTCCTGTGGGGCTCCCTCCCCCTTGCTCTGCCTTTTTTCCCTTGGACTGTGCCACCGCGTGGCGCACCACACTCCCTCTTTTTGGCCTGCGGATGTTCAGACAGTCGCTCGTAGGTTTCACAGGGGGGAAAGATCAGTCCGGGTGTCTCTTCCGCCCTCGGTCTCCCTCTCTCTCTCTCTCTCCTCTTACGGGGGGGGAGGGGGCGAGGGGGCCGGCGGGCGGAGGGCCCTCCCGGATCCGGCAGGGCGCGGCGCGTGGCCCGGTGCCTCGTGCACTGGCCGAGGCATTTCTCTCCCTGTGCTCCTCTGCACAGGGGGCCGCCTCTCCACGTGTCACCCTCTCCCGGAACAGCGCCTCTCTCGCGCTCTCTCTCCCTCTCTCTCTCTCTCCGCCTCCTCCCTTTCGCCTTCGCTCCTCTGACACCACCGCGCCTCTCCCGTCCCTCCTCTCGCGCTTCCCCCTTTCCTCACCAGGTTGAGGATGTTTGCCCGGAGTTTGTCTTCACCCCGCAGATCACCAACAATGTGGTCACCTACCTGGTGGACACAAACGCCAATGACATGGCGGCCATCGAGAGCCAGCTTCGCGCGGCTAGCGTGGCGTGCGTCCTTTTCAGCCCGGATGTGCCGGAGAGTCTGGCCAATGCCCGGAACCGGTGGATCCCGCTGGCCACCAGCTACGACCTGCCGGTGATCCTGGTCTGCGCCAAGATGGACCTGCTGGACAGCTCGGTCGACTACGAGACCGAGGTGCTGGAGATCATGGAGAAGTTTTCGCTGATCGAGTCGTCGGTCACCTGCTCGGCGCTGAATCTCTTCAATGTCAGCTCGGTCTTCGAGCATGCCACCCGGTCGGTCATCTACCCGCTGTCGCCGTTGTACAATGTCTACACTCGGGAGTTTAAGCCCAAGGCGCGGCAGGCCCTGATTTCCATGTTCCGCCTGTCGGACCTGGACAACGATGGGTACCTCAATCGCAATGAGCTGGCCGAGCTCCAGCGCCGGTGCTACGACCAGCTGCTCGGGCCGAATGTCTTCCTCCAGACCCTGTGGACCATTGGCCATGTGTCCAATATGGAGCGTCTGTCGTTGCCGGATTTGTTGGACAAGTTCAACCTCCTGTGCCAGGGGTCCCGCCATGATCTGGTGTGGATGGCCCTCAATGGGTTTGGCTTCGACCATTCGTTCAACTTCTCGCCGGAGTACTTGCGGCCCTTCTTCCCCCTGTCGCAGGGGTGCTCCTACGAGTTCAGCCGCGACTCGCTGGTCATCCTGCTCCGGCTGTTCAACCGGTTTTCCCGCACCCAGGAGGGGTATCTGACGCCGGAGGAGCTGCTCCAGCTGTTTGAGACGGCCCCGCGGCCGATTTTCCAAGACTTCCTGCTGCCCTCCACGGTCAACACCAATGAGAAGGGCTGGCTGTCGGTGTATGGCTGGCTGGCCTACTGGTCGTGCGTCCTTTTCTCCCTTCGTGTGTGTGGTGTAGCATGCGCATGTGTCTGCGCGTAGCTCGCCGCACGCGCGTCTCCCCTCCCCTCTGTTCCTCTCCTTTCCTCCCCCCCCCCTCTCTCTCTCCATACGCCGTCAGCACCACGGTCGCAGTCAAGCAGGTGGGGTCCGGGCATGGGGTACGCATTTGCCGGGGGCGCGTGCATGGGCGTGTGTGTGCGTCGCGTGTGCACAATGTGGGTGTGAGAGGTCCCCCTCCCGCATCAGGGGGGAGTCTCCTTCTCCTCTCCCCTCCTCTTGTTTGGTTTCCCCCTTTCTTCCTTCCCATTCTCGCTCTTCTCCTCGCCTCCGCGTGCGTGTATGGTGCTCTTAGGCATGTGTGTGTTCTCCCTTTCGTGCTTCTTGCTCGGGAGGCGTGTGAGCGCGTGCGTGCTCTTGGCGTGCCCTACATGCATGTACGGCGGCGTGGTGGAGAGTGGGGCACATGATGGGCGGGGTCCCAAGGGAGGGGGCAATCGGCAGGCAGGGCTCCGGGGCCGGGGCGTTGGCCCCTCTGATGCACCGGGGCGGGGGTCTCCCGCGTCCATGTGTACATGCGCGTGCTCGCGCTCCGCGCCTCGCGCCTCGTGCCCGCGCATCCGGCAGATGTGTTCCTCCAGGCCCTGGCCACCTTTTCACCACCTGCGCCTCTCTCTTTCCACGCTGCGACCGTGGCCAGTTACGGAGCGCGGCCAGATCCAGTTGGGTTGGATGACTCCTGCTTGGTCCCTCTCCCGTGGCCAAGTGGTTTTAACCAGCCTCAACATTCCCCCTCTCTCCCTCTTTTGCCCCCTTGCCCTTCCTCCTTTTGGTCTCTCCCTCTCCCTCTCTACCCCCCTCCCGCTCACACTTCTCCCTCCCCTCCCTCCCGCCACCCCTCCTCCTATAGTGCCCTGTTGGCTGTGGACCTGGAGGCTGCCTGCAACTACCTGGCCTACTTGGGGATTCCCCCCTCGCACAAGCGGGTCTTCCAGCAGACTCGCTCGCGTCAGGACGATGCCAGCATCGGCCGCAACGATCGGAATGTCCTCCTGGCCTATGTGCTGGCCTCGTCGGACACCATCTCGCAGCCGCTGTTCCGCGCGCACCTCGGCCTGCCCATGCACTCGGACGCCTATATTTCCACCTCGGCGGCGCCCTTCTCCGCCGGTAGCCGCGAGCTGACCCCCTCGCCGGAGCCCCTCAACAACAAGGTCCTGGCCTTGCACTATTTGGAGCGGCCGGCCGAGGGGGGCCGCCAGCACCCGCTCGAGGGCCTGACCCCCGAGCAGCTGGCCCACCTGGACAACACCGGTGACGCCTTCATCCTCTGCTATGACACGCATGATCGCGAGTCCTTCGAGTACCTGGCCAGCGCCCTGCCCACTCTCGGCGACCAGGCCTACATCGTGCTGGTCGGCGTGAATCTGGCCCCGCAGCCGGCCACCGGGCCATGCCCCTTCGAGGCCCGGGTGCGTGAGGTGGTCCGCCGCTTCCGCCTGGCCAGCCCGCTGATCCTGGACTCCACGTCGGCCTTCGACCCGTCCATCATCTTCCGGACCCTGATCCCGGGCATTCAGAATCCCCGCCGGGGAGGCCGTCCGGCCGGGTCCCTGGCAGCCGTGGCCTCGGCCACCACCGGCGGCGTGCTCAGCCTCTTCGCTGGCCGGCCCGGGCTGACGCGCCTTGCCCAGCGCGTGTCGCTGCTGACCATCGGGTCTGGCCTGCTCGGTGTCTTCGGTTACATTTTCTACAAGGGGGCCCAGCTGTCGTACATGCTCTTCACTCGCTACGGCGGTCGCGAGCTGCTGCCCATGGTGCAGTCGCTCTTTTCCTCATCCAGCGGTCGTGCGCTCGACGGGCCGACCATGCGCTTCTAAAGCAAAATGTGCCGGCTGGGGGAGAGTGTGAGGGGCCGCCGACCGGCGCGCAGGCAGTTGGCCGCGTCTTCGGCCGCGCGTGCGTGCCTGCGTGCGTGCGCGCCCCTCCCCCTCAAAAAAAAAGGCGATGTGGGGGAAGGGGGCCGGCCAGAGAGATGGGGGAGGACGCGCGCGTCCCAGATGCGAGCGTGGGTCATCGGCGCGAGGCGGGCGGTGATGGGCAGATGCGCCCTCCACGCGCTTTTGCCACCCGACGCCGGCAGACGCGCACATATGTGCACGCGCGAGAGGCCCAAAGGGGATGATATGCCGGACCCACAAGGAAAAGAAGGGCTGGAGAGTCGCAGCTCGGCGAGCAGCATTCTCCCCCTTCCACACCCGCCCCCCCTCCCCGGCCACGCGCGCCCCAGTCAATTCGCCCGTGGCCAGGCGAAGGCACCCCCTTTCTCCTCTACCACCCTCCCCCTTCTCTCTTCCCCTGTCCTGCGCTGCTATCCGCGCTTCTTCTGTTCCCTTCTCTCCACTCCCCTGCCTCCCCCACCCCCTCCCATGTGCGGTCCGGCCTCCGCGCCTCCCCCCCACCCCCTCCTGTCCTTGCTGAAAACCCTACACACACATACTCTGTACATTATTTCATATCCCTCTCCCCTGCGCGTGTGCCGCCCGTGTGCCTGTCACGCGCTCTGCGCGCGCGCCCCCCCCTCGACCAAGAGGAAAAGCGCGTGCCGTGTGTCCCGCACGCACGCACACACACGCACTGTTGTTTCCTTTCTCTCCTCCTCCTGTGCGAGGGAGAAAATACACCCCCCTTCCCCCCCTCCCCCCCGGTGTACTGCCTTTTCCGCTCCTTGCTGCGTCCCCCCCCGGTCCCGGGAGCGAGCGCGCGCGCCTCTCGCGGCATATCCTATCCGTTGGTGCTGCCCTTGTGGCGTATGGCATTCTCGGCTGGGCGCGCCGACGCACGTGGCTCCGACTCTCCCTTCTGTCAATGGGTTGGCAGCCGGCCGCGCGTTGTGCTGTCCGACCTGCGCGACCCTGGCCTCGGGGGAGGCCCGACGCCAGGCAGTAGGATCTTGGCTGGCCTCCCCATTTTTCCATGCTCTCCCCGGGTCGACTCTCGTGCGCTTCAGGGCAGGGGGGGCGGCGCAAGGTGGAGACCCTCTCCCAGAGGTGCGGGTCGGGGCCGAGGCGCGGCCTGTGCGGTAGGCATTTTTCCGGCTTCATGTCAGCCGGGGAGGCGGCCGCGGGCCGAGCGCCAGATCGCCCTCCGTCCCCCCTCCCCCTCTCCTCCTCGCACCCGCTGCTTGTCCCTCCCGCCGCGCGCTCCCGCACATGTTCCTCCGTGTTGCACTTCTCCGTGTCGCTCGTTCCTCGTCCTCCACTTGCCTCTCGCCCGCCCTCGCCCTTGCCTTTTCCCGGCCGTCCGCCGCTGCCGCTGTCGCCGCCGTCGCCACCGCCACCCCCCTCCCTGCCGGCGCCTCGTCTCCGGTGTCCCCCCAGCGGTTTTTCTCTTCATCGGCCCCGCTTTCCTCTGTGCGCCGCCCGCGTGCTTCCATCCCTGCCATGGACGCCGCGTCTTCTGCCAGCCCTCCGACACCGTCCCCTGCCATCGGGGACTACATCACCCCGGCGGCCGAGCTGGTCCCCATCACCGAGGGGTCGGCCACGGTTCTTTTCCCCACGGCGGCCGAGGTGTTCTACAACCCGGCGCAGGTCATCAACCGGGATATCTCCATCTCGGCCATCCGGACTTTTGTGGCCCTGCGCCGGATGGAGGAGCGCGACCAGGCCAAGTGCGGTGCCGGCCTGATGGCGGACGTCCTGCCGGCACAGGCCGACCGCCTGAAGCGCATTACCCAAACCCTGGCCGAGGTGGCGCCGGAGTCGGGCCAGGCCGGGCGGCTGGCCGCCCTCGAGGGGCTAGTCGCCGGCGGCGAGGGCCCGGTCACCGTGCTCGAGGCCCTGAGTGCCAGTGGCCTGCGGGCTGCCCGATATGCGCGCGAAATCCCCGGGCTCACGCGCATCGTGGCCAACGACCTCTCCCGCGATGCGGTCCTCTCCATTGATCGGAACATCGCGCACAACCGCGTCGAGCATCTGGTGTCCTCGAACCTGGGCGACGCGAAGTGCGCCTCCGTTTCCCGCTTGCCCCTCTCTCTTTCTTCCTCTCTCGCCATGTTTCATGCGCAAACAGACCCCATCTGAAGTGGGCTATGTTTTGTGTTCTTCCTGCCCTCCGAAGCTTACCCTGCCACCCTCTCTCTCTCTCTCTCTCTCTCTCTCTCTCCCTCTCTCTCCCTCTCTCCCTCTCTCCCTCTGTCCCTCTGTCCCTCTCTCCCCCCCTCTCTCTCTCTCTCTCTCCCTCTCTCTCTCTCTCCCTCCCTCTGCCCCTCCTGCGCAGTGTCGTCATGCAGAAGCATGCCAGTGATGGCTTCACCATCGTCGATCTGGATCCCTATGGCACAGCCATCCCCTTCCTGGACGCGGCCATGGGGGCCATCGAGTCGGGTGGCATGATGCTGGTCACTTGCACGGATATGGCCGTGCTGGCTGGCTCCAATCCGGACTCTTGCTACAGCAAGTACGGCACCATGCCGGTTAATGGCCGGTATTGCCATGAGCTGGCCTTGCGCATCCTGCTGGACTCGCTGAGCGCCTATGCGGCCAAGCATCGCCGGTACATCGTGCCGCTGGTGTCCCTGAGCATCGACTTCTACATCCGTGTCTTCATCCGCGTCTTCCGTAGCGCCTCCGAGGTGAAGCTGGTTGCACAGTGCGTCCCTCCGCGAGGGGCATTTCGTCTTCTCCCCTTGCGCCCTGCTTCTTCTTGTGCTTGTGCCCCTGGCTGGTGCCTGTGTCCGACCTGATGCCAATCCGCCTCTCTCTTTCTCTCCCTCTCTCCCCCTCTCCCTCCCCCCTCTCTCTCTCTCTCTCTATCTACCTCTCTATCCATTCCTTTCCTTCCCCTCTTTTCTCCTCACCCCCACACACCTATGCGCATCCCCCCCCCCACACACAGGAACTCCTCTTCCATCTACCAGTGCTCTGCCTGCCCTAGCTTCCATACGGCCCCGAACGCTCGGCCGCTGTCCAACAAGCACGGCCAGGTCGTGCGCTATGGTGCCGCCCGGCCGCCGACCGGCGACCAGTCCTTCTGCGAGTCCTGCGGGCGCCCGGCGCATGTGCGTTCCTTGTCTCTGCCCTGCTTCGCTGCTTCCCCGTTGCCACCCTCCTCCTGTCTCTTTACGTGTGGTGCTTGTGACTGACCGAGTACCCTTTCCTCCGTCTCTTCTCGCACGCCCGGCCTGTCCCTGCTTGCCCTTGCTCCCGGCGACCCGGCGCTCCACCTCAGGTCGGCGGCCCGATTTGGACCGGTCCCCTGCACAATCAGGATTTCATCCACGCCATGCTGGCCATCGTGGAGGCCACGCCCCCCTACGTCGAGCCAGTGCCAGACGCCACCGATGCCCCGGCGGCTGCTCAGGCCAATGCGGCGACCGATGCCGGCACCGGCACCCCCTCGACTCCGGAGCCCGAGCTCCCGATCACCTCCTTTGCCAAGCCGCTGCGCACGCGCGAGCGCATCATCGGCATGCTGAACATGGCCCTCGAGGAGCTGCCCGACGTGCCCCTGTACTACACTCTCTCGGACATCCTCGGCACGGTCAGCGTATCTGGCTTGCCGATGACTCTGGCCCGGTACGTGGCCCCCATTCTCCTTCTCGCATTCTGGGGGTGGCCCCCCCCCCCCCCCCCTCCGTGTCCTGGTCATTCTCCCTGTGTCCATGGAGTCCCTCCCCCCTCTTCGTGTCTCCCGTCGGATGTGCCTTCTTCTGACACTCTTGCATATTTGCCCCCCCCCCCCTCTCCCCCACAGCTCGGCCCTTCTGAATGCCGGGTACCGGGTGTCCGGCTCGCATGCGGCCCGCGATGCCCTCAAGACCGACGCTCCCCAGGAATTCATCTGGCGCACGGTGCGCGCCTGGGCCCGGCACCATTACAAGGTGCGCTTCTCGAAGGCCAGCCGCGGGAAGCCCACGCGCGCGCTGCTCATGGCACGCATCGACCAGGAGGCGGTGGCCAAGGCGGCCCTGGCCAATGAGCAGGCGGCCGAGGCCCGGGCCCAGAAGCTGGCCCGCCTGGCCGAGCGCCAGGAGGCCGGCCAGGCTGTCAGCTCGGTGTCCTCGCGGGCCACTGCCATCGAGACCGAGCGTGTTCCCACCGAGGAGGAGGAGGAGCAGGAGTACCGTGCCCGGCTGGAGGAGGCCCTCCGCGCGGAGAAGGCCCGCCTGGCGCGCTTCCACATGGACGACTCCCAGGGGCTGGTTAGCCGGTTGGAGGCGCAGCTGGCCGAGCCCTGGCGCCCGGTCAACTTCGACCTGCATCCGGAGGCGGAGCCGCACTCGCGTCGGGTGGGGCTCACCCGCTTTGCTGTTCTGCCGGCCGGCTGGGGTCCGATGGCACGCGCGCGTGTCCGCATGCGCGAGGCCCCTGGCGAGGACATCGACGAGCAGTCCGAGCAGGAAATGGAGCACGAGCAGCAGCCCGCGCAGTAGCCGAGCATGCTTTGTGACGCCCGTTGCCCCTGTTTCCCGATGGGCCCTTAGCTAGGAGGCTGTCCCCCCCCCCCCCCCCTGCTCCCTTCTTCGTGCCGCAATGGTTGCCTATGTGCGGCCGGAGGGGCGCTTGTGCGCCACAGGACGAGAGGGAATCCCACCAAAAAATACACAGGCACGCGCCCGGACACCGGAGGCCGCAGGGAGTGGCAGTGAGGTAGAGAGAGAGGGAGCGAGGGGGAGACATACCAAGGCGGAGGGCAGCATGGGGTGGAGGAGGCGAGGGCAAAGGCGGGGGGGCAAATACACAGGAGGGGGGAGAGCACAGCAGGGCGGCTCTCCCCCACCCCGCGCCACAGGGGCGCTCTTGTCTCCGGCAAACTTCGCGCGGCAGCCGCAGTGATGACGAGGGGCGATAGGCGATCTGACCGTGCCATTCTCACGTGACATCTCTGACGCTGGAGGAGCTGATCGGCCTGCTGGTGGCGCGACTGGTGAGGCGGGCAGCCGTGCACCTACCCCCGTCCCTCGCTCGGCCCCTCCGAGTCTCCATGGGGGGGGGGGGGGGGTCCCTGTTGTTTGTTGGTGGGTGGCTGGTGGGGGGGTGGGGGGGGGGGGGGGGGGGGGGGGGGGGGGGGGGGGGGGGGGGGGGTGGGAGGGGGGGGGGGGGGAGGGCATGTGGGGCGGTGGATTTTTTGCCAGCCCAGGGGACCTCTGGCGGCGCGAGATCGCGCCGACATCTTCCCCCCGCTCCTCCCCCCGCTCTTCTCCCCCCGCCGGAAACACGCCCCTGCGTTGCCTTGCCTTCCTCCTCCTCCTCCTTCCCCTCCGTGTTTCTCCATTTGTTTTCTCTCTCCACTCGCATGTTGGGACGCGCCCTGGCCGGCCCCCTTTCCACGCGGAGCGCCGCCATCAGCGCCGCCCGGCGTGCCCCGCATCTTGCCATCCGGCAGTTGTTTTCCCCTTCGGGTCCGGCCGAGACGTTGACTGCTCGCACTCCGGGCCCTGGTCCGGTGGGTGGTTCGATTGGCGGAGCCCCACTTTCGGCGCTGTACCTCCACCAGGGCCCCGGTGCCTCTTGGCAGCGTGCCATGTTTTCCACCACCGCCTGTGCCGGCGCCGCCACGGCCGCGGTCCCGCCGCCTGCCGGGTCCCTACGCGAGCCGTCGTACTTCGACGGCTTGGCATCCTTCCGCCTGCCGGTGGACTTTCTCCGGACATATGCCGGCCGGCCGGTGCCCTTTGGCTTCAATGGGCTCGGGCATGTGGTTTTCCATCGGACCTACTCCCGGGTGAAGACGCCCGACTCGCTGGCGGTCTGCCTGTACGGCGAGGTCGAGGGCGGGGACAATCCCGACGCCGGTGTCGGTCAGTATGAGCAATGGTGGGAGACCGTTGCTCGCGTGGTGACCGGCACCTTCCGCATGCAGGAGCGCTGGTGCCGTGCGCATCACATTGGCTGGGATGAGTCCCAGGTGCGTCGGGCGTCGGGCTTCCTTCCCCCCCCCCCCCCCCGGGAGTGTCCCTCCCAAGCCATGGCGCCCGCTGGCCCCTGTTCCGCATGCTAACCTCTCGGTCCTCCTTCGTCCTCTTTTTTTCTTTGTCCCCCCCCCCCCTGTCTCTCTGTTCATGCCGGCGCTTTTGGCTCCCTGTCGCGGCTCCGCGACCCCAGGCCCTGGCCGAGGCCACGGAAATGTATGACGCCATGTTCCACATGCGCTTTCTCCCGCCCGGTCGTGGGCTCTGGGCCATGGGGTCCGAGCTGACAGAGAACCCGGCCCGGCGCGCCGATGCCCAAGCGGCTCTCTTCAATTGTGGGTTCGTCTCGACGCGGTCCCTGCTGGACCATTGTTGGACGGTCCCGGCGCCGTGGGCCGATGCCTCGGGGGAGACCGACGCCGATGGCCTGGTCGCGCGAGCGCCGGTCCCCGGCGCCGGGTCCTCTCCCTGGCAGCCGGCCTGGCGGCGTGGGCCCCGGTCCATGGGCGACTTGCTGGCCGATGCCGGATCCGAAACCCGGCCCTCGCGCCCATTCTCCTTCCTGATGGACGGGGCCATGCTCGGCGTGGGCATCGGGTTTGACACGGCCGCCGCGTATCCCGCCCCGCCGGCCGGCACTCCTGACACCCCGGCCACCGAAGCTCACCGGGCGACCGACCGGCTGGTGGCGGTCTTCGATCCGGAGCGCCGCCAAGGCCGCGCCGTGGCTGGCTCCGACACCCACAACGTTGCCTCCCCCCAGGCCGAGGCCCCGGGAGAGACTTTCCTCTTCCGGGTGCCGGACTCGCGCCTGGGCTGGGTCGAGTCGGTGGCCCTGCTGGTGGACTCGTACCTGATCCCGGGATCGCCGGCGGTGCGCTTCGACTATGGGGACATCCGCCCGGCCGGGGCGCCGGTGCGGGGCTTCGGGGGGAAGGCCCTCGGGCCGGATCCGCTGCGGCGCCTGCACGCCGAGCTTCGGGGCATTTTGTCGGCCGCGGCGGCCGGCACCGAGTGGCGTGGGATTCCCCTGGAGCCGGGGGCTTCGCACCCGGTCGACGATCGCCATGCCTCCACTCGGCCGGCGGTCGGCCGGATGACCTCCACCACCGTGGTGGACATCATGAATATCATTGGCAAGTGCATTGTCTCCGGGGGCGTCCGAGCGACGGCCGAGTTGGCCCTCGGATCGCCGCATGACCCGGCCTATGCGGCTCTCAAGCAGTATGCCCCCTCGGCCGAGGGGGAAGGCCCCGATGGAAGCCCCGGCCCGGGGGAGGCCCCCCTCACTGACAACTCGCACCGCATGGCCTTCGGCTGGACATCCAACAACTCGGTGGTGGCGCCGGTCGGGGTGGACTACTCCCGGCGCTTGGAGTATCCCTGGCGCCCGAGTGCCGGCTTGCCTGGCCGCGCCCCGGCCCCGGGGGATGAGAACACCGCGCATTTGGGCCAGCTGGCGGCCATCGACGGCCCGCGGGTCATTCGGCATTTGGCGGAAAACGGCGAGCCCGGGCTCTTCTTCCTGGACACCGCCCGTGAGTTTGGTCGCCTGGTGGACCCGGCGGATTGGGCTGACATCCGGGCGGCCGGGGCCAATCCCTGTCTCGAGCAGACCCTCGAGTCCTTTGAGCTGTGTTGCCTGGTGGAGACATTCCCCTTCCGGCACCTGGGCGGCCAGAGCATCGGGTCGGCCGCTGGCGGCGGCGCCGGGGATGCCCCCCGGCGTCTGTTCGTCGAACGCACTCTGCGTAGTGCGATGCTCTATGCCAAGACCGTGACCCTGGCCAACACGCACTGGCCGGCCACCAACCGGGCCATGCTTCGCAACCGGCGTGTGGGCTGCTCCATGAGCGGCATCGCGCAGCTTGTCGAGTCCCAGGGTGCGTTTAGATCCTGCCGCCTTTTGCTGGTCGCTTTTGCTGGTCGTTTATGCCGGCCGCTTTGGCCGGTTTCGCCGCGTACACTGGCTGCCATTCTCTTCTTCTTTCCTTTCCCCCCCTCCCTTTCTCACGCACATGCACGCGCACGAACGCACCCCCCCCCCCCAAAAAAAACCCAACCTACACTCATACATACACATCCACGCACGCCGTCTGCCCATCTCAGGTCTTGAGGCTCTGCGCGTCTGGTGTGACGAGGGTTATGCGGCGGTCAAGAAATATGATGAGCTGTGCGTGCCTCGTTCCTCTGTCTAGTCCTCTTCTCAGGCGTTCCACTCCGCATGCCTGAAGTCTTGCTCCTCTCTCCTCTCTAACTCTCCTTTCTTCATCTGTCTCCTGCCGGTCGACAGCTTTTCCGAGCGTTTCGCCATCCGCAAGTCCATCAAGCTGACGTCCATCAAGCCCAGCGGCACGGTTTCTCTGCTGGCTGGTGGTGCGTAACTCTTTCTCCTTCTCTCCTTCTCTCTCTCTCTCTCTCTCCCTCTCTCTTTCTCCTTCTCTCCTTCTCTCTCTCTCTCTCCCTCTCTCTTTCTTTCTCTCCCTCTCTCTTTCTTTCTCTCCCTCTCTCTTTCTCCTTCTCTCTCTCTCTCTCCCTCCCTCCCTCCCCCCCCCCTCTCTCTCTCTCTGTTGCTAATCTCGCGATTCCCCAATATCCACCCTACCTTACCTCCGTCTCAGCCACTCCCGGTCTTCACTACCCCGAGTCGCGGTACTGCATCCGGCGGGTGCGCATCCCGTCTGGACCGCCACTGGACACGCCCAACCGCGATCCCGCCGCGCCGCCTCCTTCGGACTTGGTGCTGGCACTGATGCGGGCCGGCTACCCGGTGGAGCCGGCCGTCGAGGCTCCGGGATCCACCTGCGTCGTGGAGTTCCCGGTTGACATGGGGTCGGTTGGCATGCCGGCCAATGTGCCGGGGAACCAGCCGCAGGAGCAGCAGCCGCCGCCGCCGCCGCCGCAGCACGAGCAGCCGAGCACCATCATGCGGTCGCTGGACGACGTGACGATGTGGGAGCAGTTGGCCTTGGCGGCCTTCCTTCAGCGGCACTGGGCCGACAATCAGGTTAGCTGTACGGTGACCGTGGCCCCCAGTGAGCGGGCGCAAATCCCCTTTGCCCTGAACTACTACCAGTACCAGCTGAAGGGCATTAGCTTCCTGCCGCGCATCGACGCCGGGGCCTACCCGCAGATGCCGTACGAGCGCATCTCGCCCGAGGAGTATCAAAGCCGGGTGGCCCGGATCCGGCCGATCGACATCCCGCGCGGGGTGCCAGGCCTGGCCGGTGTCGGGGGGGTTTCCCCCTCGGAGCGTCTGGTGGCCACGACCCTCGGGGGGGAGGATGCCCCGGCCGTGCCGCTAGCCGCACAGCATGCTGCCAACAATCCGCCCGCCGCCGGCGCCGCCACTCCCAGGCCGAGAGATGCCACCGGCGGCGATGACCATGCCTTCCTCGAGCAAATGCCGGACCTCTTTTGCGAAACGGACACCTGTGCCATCCCGCGGTAATGTGTCCAGGAGCGCATGCGCACAGGCAAGCACTGGCCGCCAGGCCTGGTGGCGGTGGCCCATCCCCCCCCCCCCCCCCCCCCCGGCCGGCCAGCCTCACCTCCATCGGCGATGGGGGAGGGCTCTTCCTTCCCCCTTCCTGGCAAGGCCATCATGCGCTCAGACCAGTGGGGCCTCCTTCGATGCCGTTCCCATTAGCTGGATTAGAATACACCCATTCCCCAAACCACGATTAACACACATCATATATCAATTACAAAGGCCGAATTAACGCTCCCCGTAAAGTTAGCGTCTGAGGGCGAACGGCTGCCTCGGCGCCGGCTTTTGGTGGCGGTCCGCGTTTCGGGGGCCAGGCGGAGGGGAGGCGGCGCGGGCGGCAGCGTGCCGGACCTGGCGCGCGGCCCAGTGTCGGTTGTTTATCAACCAACTGGGAAGTGCCCATTCCCCTGACCACGGGGGGGGGGGGGGGGACAGTTTTTCCTGCGCCTCGGTCTTTCTTGCCTGCGTGTGGGTAGTTTCATGTATGGGGGTGCGCCCTGTCGTCTCGTGGACACGACCACCGAGTGTGTGTGTCTGTCTCTCTCTCTCTCTCTCCCTATCTCTCTGTTTCCCTCTCCTCGCTCTTTGTGAGGTTGAGAAAGGCCCCACATGCGTTGGCCAACGGTCGGTGGAGGATGCGGCAAGGCCGGTGGCGGGGAATGACAAAATCCCCGCGGCACGCCAGCCGGCATGTTGTTTCCGTCATCTTGGCGCCGTGTGATTGGGCATATGCCTGCGCTGTGTCCGAGGCGAGTTGCCGCACCTCGAGATGTGGAGGCCTAAAGGGAGCATGCAAATGCCTGTGCGCGTGGCTGGGCGGGCGTCCCCTGGCGGTTGTTATTGTTGTTATTGTTGTTGCCCGCATGCATGCATGGGCCCGGGGGGGGGGGGGGGGGAGGGGATATCATCCGGCTGGGCTGGCGCCCCTGCATGGTCCGGCCCGTGGCCCAACGGAGGAGGAGAGGGCGGGGGAAAAAAAAAACACATAGCTGGCTGTTCTCTGGGGACATGAGTCTTGCCCGAAGTATGCGTTCCCACCCCTTCTTCAGGTCGGCCTGGCCGGGCGGAGGGGGGCGCCCATGTCGAAACCCCTCTCATGCCCCCCTGGCCGGCTCCCCCCCCCCTCCCCTCCCAGGCGAGCACGGTTGGCCAGGGCCAGTTTCCGTGCTCGGTGGGGTCACATGAATGGGACCTTGCAGATGGCCCCTTCCGTTCATCCTGCCCCCTGCCCCGGCCGCCCGGGCCTCGCCCCCCACCACCGGCGCGTGGGCGCGGAGCACCGAGGACCCGAGGGGCCTCGGCATTATGGCCCCGCCGGGAGGCCGGGTGTTTGGGCGGGGGGTGAATGGCCCGGGCTGAACCCCCCCCCCCGGAGGGTGAGGCCTTTTTCCGAGACCACACCCCCGCCAAAAGATCGGCCGGCTCCACACCCACTCAATTGTCGCCCCCCCCCCCCCCCCACCCGCTCTGTCCTGCGCTCCCTCCTGCTGCCCGCGTCATCTTCTGCTGCTCGTCGCTCCCTCCTCCCTCCTTCGCCATCGACGCACCATGCGCTCCTCGTCCTTCCAGCCGCTGGCGCTGGCGCTGGCGCTCCTGGTGATGCTGTTCTCCTACGGCAGCGCCTCGACCGCGACCGCCACGGCCGGCACCTATGCCGGGCCCGACTTCGGCACCGACCAGGTCCTGATTGAGACCGGCCCGTATGTTGTTTTTTCTTTTTCCTTCCTCCTCCCCCTCTCCCTTTCTCGCCCTTCCCTTCGAGGGCCTCCTCACTGCACGATACTGTATGCTTCGCCTTGCTGACGTTCTGACTTGCCGTTCTCTTGCCCCCTCCCCTTCCCCCGCCGTAAACAGCATTGTTGGTCTCACCAACGAGTATGGCCGTACCTTCCGTGGTGTGCGTCCTGCACCGCCATCATCTTTTGCTGTTTATCCTCGGGTCACGCCGGCTCACCTCCTCCCTCGCCCTTTCTCTTTCCCCTTCCGCCTCTCTCTCTCTCTCTCTCTCCCTCTCTCGCGCGCGCGCGTGCGCCCGGAAAGATCCCCTACGCTATGCCGCCCGTCGGCAAGGAGGGCCGCTGGAAGCCCGCCCGCCCTGCCAAGCCCTGGGGGTGCGTCTTTCCCGCCTCCCTCATTTGCCCAGCCACTCCTGGCCCTTGATGACTGGATGGCATCCCCCTAACCGCCCTCCCTCGACTCCCCCGCCTGTCCTCGCTTGGGCCCCCTTTCGGCAGCTCTGTTCCCTACTTCGCGCGCGACTACCGCGCCGCTTGCCCGCAGATCTGCGAGGATGGTGTCACTCTCCCCCTCCACACCTGCCCCTTCCAGATTAGCGAGGATTGCCTGTTCCTCAGTGCGTCATATGCGCATTGGTGCTTCACCATTTCCCCCGCCCCCTCGACCAGCTGCGCCACCGCGTCCTGGTTGGTTTCCAAGCTCTGACGGCCTCTCCTCCTTGGTCGCTCTCCGCGCCCAGATGTTTACACCCCGCCTGTCGACCAGACCAACAGCACCCTGCCGGTGATGGTGTACTTCCATGGTGGTAACTTCCTGACTGGCGCCGCGAACACCCTGTATGATGGCATGTTCCTGGCCGAGGCGGCCCACGCCATTGTTGTGACCGTGCAATACCGTCTCGGTGTCATGGGCTTCCTGGTGGCCGACGCCCTGGATGGTGGTGCCGTCAACAACATCGGTATCGAGGATCAGCGTGATGCCCTGCGGTGGGTCCAGCGCAACATCGCGGCCTTCGGCGGCGACCCCAACAATGTCACCCTCTTCGGTCAGTCGGCCGGTGGCCGGTCGGTCTCCGTGCACATGACCTCCAGCGGCTCGGCTGGGCTCTTCCACCGGGCCATCATTCACTCGGACCCTAGCTCCATCATCTGCACCACGCATGAGCAGGCCCTGGCCTTTGGCGAGCGGTATGTTTTGCCTCCTTCTGTCTTTCCCTTCTTCTGTCTTTCCCTTCTTCTGTCTTTCCCTTC
>NW_009243002.1:16061-22007 GCF_000388065.1 Fonticula alba | reverse complement strand
CCGCGGGCGCGATGGCGGCCGCCTAAGGACCCCCCCTGCCTCATCTCTGTCTGTCCCTCCTCCCACCTGTCCCCTTCCGTCCTCCTCTTGCCCGCAGCCCCCCACTCTCCGCTGGGTCCCGCCGTAAAAGCATGTCCTTCTTCGGGATGAACCGGAACACCCGGCTCCTTGCCCTTGGGTCGGGCTGTCTTGTGGCCATTGGCTTCAATCGCTTCTGGATGGCGGACGACTCGATCTCGACCGAGACGGTGGCCGCCATGGCGGCTCGCGCAGCCACTGCGGCCACCACCGTCTCCGACGCCGGGCGTGTCCCCGGGGCCCTGGTTGGACCGGCCCCGGAGAAGATCAATGTCCCCGAGGCCCGCATCGCCAGCCTCACCCTGCCGGCGGGGTTTACTCCCCCCTCTGAAGAGGAGCGCCTGGCCACCTTCAACCAACTGTCTCCCCGGTATGATGCTCTGGTGCAGGGCAGCGAAAAGGTGTCCATGCTGCGGGCGGACCGCGAGTATATCGCCAGCCGGGCGCATGGGCACGTCCTGGAAGTGGCCTGCGGCACCGGGCGCAATGGCGAGTACATCAAGCCCGGGCAGATCCGCAGTTTCACCGCCGTGGATTTCAGTGCCGGCATGGTGGCCGCGGCTCAGGCCAAGGCCCGGGCGCCGGAAAACCGCGACCGCCTCTGCCCGGAAGTGGCCCACGGCCGGTACCTGGTTGCCAGCGCCCATGCGCTGCCCTTCGCCGATGGGGTTTTCCAATCGGTCATGGCCACCTTCGCCCTTTGCAGCATCGAGCACCCGCATGCGGCTCTGTTGGAAATGCGCCGCGTCCTGGAGCCCGAGGGGGGTGTTCTGCTGCTGATGGATCACGGCGCGTCCACCTTCCGTCCGATGCAGTGGATTCTGGACTACATGCTGCCGGGGCAGCTGAAGCGCCACGGGTGCTATCACAATCGCAATGTTTCGACCATGGTCACGGCCGCCGGGTTCCGCATTACCGAGATCCAGCGCCGGCATTTCGGCACATCCGTGCGCATCATCGCCACGCCGGATCCGGACTTTGTGCCGCCCCCCCCGGCGGTGGCTACGTCGGCCGAGGCCGAGGCCGAGGCCGCGGCCTCGCCGGCCACTGAGGCGGCTGCCGCTGCCGGTTCCGACCTTGTGACGGCGCCCGCCTCCTAGATGTGCCAGGCGGACCTGCCGCTGTGTGTGCGTGTGTGTGTGAGCCCGAGGAGCCGGGACGGGGGGGGGGGGGGGGGGGGGCAAAAGGGGGGGGGGGGGGGGGGGGGGGAGGCAGAAAAGGGCCTGCCTCGGCCGGGCCTTCGCCAAGGGGGCATCTTCGCATCAAGAGCACCCTGCCCATCTCCTCGTGTCTCTTTTTAGAGCTGGTTTTTTTTTCACCCTCCTGAGCAACCCAACAGTAATATAGATGCGTGCGCTGGTGACCACATCTCTTGCGGGGGGAGGGGACAGAGCCAAACCAAGCGCCGATCGGCGCAGCCACCTTCGGGGGCGGGAGTGGAGCGCAGGAGAAGTCGTAGAACTCGGGAGCAACAGGGTCCACCCATCTGGATATCCAGCACAGAAGTACTGAATCACATTCTCGGGAATCTGATGTCCCGCGGTTCCTTCACCCCCCGCCGCTGCCCCCCTCCCCCCTCCGGTGGGCGTCTTGCGTGTTGGCGAGGGTGCACGCTGGCGTATCTATAAATATGTGAAAGTGTGTGTGTTGTAGGCGAGAGTTTGCGGGGGGGGGCGGGGGGGGGGCTCGCACTTGCTCCCTGGACTCATTATGCAGCCGGCCGCTGTCGGGGTAAAAAACTCTTCGCGGCGTGAGCGCGCGATCAGCCTCCTGACGCCGTGGGGCGTCAAGGGTTTTCCGGATGCGGGCCTCCGGCGGCCGCTTGTTTGCCATGGGCCCGCGCTGCGCCGGGACACACAGCGCGGGTATCCTAGTCCACCAAGACCCAGGGGCTGCCGGGGCGCGCTCCCTACCAGGGTTGTTCCATGCCTCGCTCTGCGGGGCTTCTGGTCGAGGCGGGCAGGAAGGCTCCCGGCGCGCCGGGGGCGATGTGGACCGGAGAATGTGCGAGAGTTGCAGGCCGGTGGGGAGTCATGTGCGGAGGGTTGCCCGCCATGTCTTTTAGTATTTCCCAGGGCCGCGCGCGCGCGTGCGTGCGCGCGACCGAGTGCTCACGAAGCCGGGGATGGGGGGCCGCGGCAGAGAGGGCTGGCGCGCACGCCTTGCGGAGGCTCTAGGGTCTCTCTTCCGGGCCAGCGGCGGCTCCGCCTCCTTCCCTGGTCCTGTGTGGGGTGCTCCCCCCCCCCCCCCCCCCCGCGTGCTAGGATGTGGGGAATGCGGCGTGCGGCTCCTGGTGTCAGGAAATAATGACGTCCGGAGTCCACACGCACGTACGCACGCACGCACGCTCGGAAATACGCTACACTCGGGGGATGTCGCCCTGGAGAAGTGCCGCGTTTAGTGCTTCATCCCGCCCAGCTCCCGGAGGGGGCGGGCCGGCGGCACCCCGGGCCGAGTGCCACATCTTCCTGCCTCGTAGGAGGACTCGCCACTGGGGAGGCCAGGGAAGGCGGGCATAGGAGGCCTCTCGGTCAGGCCCCGGGGGATGCCCGGTGCTGTTCGGTCTCTCCCCCCGCACGATGTGCGGCCTCCAGGCGTTCGGGGGGAGTTGCTGGGCGAGGATGGGGCGTTCGACGGGAAGTCGGCACCCTGGGGGGCTCCCCCCCCGCCCCCTTCCCGCGGACCCGGAGCGCATGGGCCTGCCCTGTCTTCGGTCTTCCCGGCTGTATGCGCGCCAGTGGGCTCGGAGACAGGCAGACCGGTTAGAGGGGTGTCACCCTGGCCCCCCCCCCGCCGCGGCAGAAAGAGTGCGACAGGGAGAGCCGGCTTTTCGCCCTCCGTGCATGTGCCCCTCCGCCCCCCCCCCCCCCTGGGGGAGGGTGGCCGGCGATAGAAGAGTTACCCTGATGCTGGCAGCCCAGCGTCGCGGGCAGGAACACAACCTTAGGTGACACTCCTCTCCCCCGATCAGTCTCACTTAGTTCGTCTCGCCTCCTTCTCTCTCTCTCTCCCCCTCTCCCTCCTTGCTCTTTACCTCTCTCTCTCTCCCCCCTTCGCTCTTGCTCTTTACCTCTCTCTCTCCCCCCTTCGTTCTTGGTCTTTGTCTCTATCTCCCTCCCTCTTCCCTCTTCCCACCTCTCTCCCTCGTTGTGCTCTTCCCACTTCCCTATCTCTATCTCTCTCTCCATTTGGGAAGCCGCCGACTGACGGTCCTTTGCGCCTCTCCCAACCCCCCCCTCTTCGACAGTCCTCGCCAAAATGGTCTTCAGCTTCGACCCCCCCGCCGCCACTTTTGGCGCCACCGCCACCACCGCCGCCAGCGGCAACTCTTCCGTACGCGCATCGCCTTCTTGCCCGCCGCCCTCCCTCCCTCCCCCCCCCTGCGCCTCGCGTCATGGCTGACGGTGTCCCCCCTCCCCACCCAGGACAACGAGGAGGCCCCCTCCAACGTTGACGTCCACTTCGAGCCGGTCGTCCGCCTTGAGGAGGTCGAGGTCAAGACCCTCGAGGAGGATGAGGATGTCCTCTTCAAGATGCGCGCCAAGCTCTTCCGCTTCGATCGCGACAACAACGAGTGGAAGGAGCGCGGTGTCGGCGATGTCAAGTTCCTCCAGAACCGCGACTCCAAGAAGGTCCGCCTGGTCATGCGCCGCGAGCGCACCCTCAAGGTTTGCGCCAACCACGTCAGTGCGTTACCCCGGGCTCTCCCCCCCCCCCGCTGTCTTGCACCCGGGGCCGATCACATATGTCCATGCGCATGTGTATATGCTTTTTTTTGTGTCGCCCCTGTTTCCTGCCGCCCTCCTTCTTTCTCCCTCCCCCCTTCTCTCTCTCTCTCGTCAGCTGACATGGCACAATCCCTGGCTCTTTCAACCCCATCCACTTTCAGTCCAGGGTGAGATGGAGCTGACCGCCAACGTCGGCTCCGACCGTTCTTGGGTCTGGAACGTCCCGTCCGACTACTCTGACGGTGTCCCCAAGCCCGAGCTCCTGGCCATCCGCTTCACCAACACCGAGAGTGCGTCCTTCGATCCTTGTCCATCCCTCCCACGCCCCTATTTTGCCACCCATCACATGCCTGACCATGTGCTCCACCCCCCTCCTCCCCCCTCCCCACCGTCATTTCGTCCGTGTATAGATGCCCAGCTCTTCAAGACCGAGTTCGAGGAGATGAAGCGCATCAACAAGTCCGCCAACGAGGGCAACCCCATCGCCGGCAAGATCTTCGTCGAGAAGAAGGACGAGGAGGAGGACGACAAGAAGGAGACCCCCGCCGCCGCCCCCGAGCCCAAGGAGGAGGAGAAGAAGGAGGAGGAGAAGAAGGAGGAGTAAATCTCCCCTCCTACAATGTACACCCCTCCCTCTCCCCCCCCCCCTCCATATTCCCCTTTACCCCTCAGCTATACACTCCGCCCTTGACTATATTCCCTGCGTGTGTGGTGCATGCGCGCACGACCGTGGCCTCGCTCGATCCTCCTATTCCACATATGTCGCCTTTCAGTCAGCACGCCCCCAGTTTCCCCCTTCCCTCGTCAGTTCCTACATGGGGACAATACCGATACATTTCATCATGCGTGCGCGTGGGGGATCTGCCTGAAGGCGATTCGAGGCGTGGGTGTGCAAGTCTCTCTCTCTCTCTCTCCCTCTGTGTGTGTGTGTGTGTGTGTGCTTGTTGAGGGGGGTGTACCATCCTTTTCCACGGACTGCTTGCCGCATTCTCCTTCCTTTGTCCTTCTCCCAGATTCAGGGCTACACGGCAACACCTCTCCCTGCATCTTCTTGGCTTCGGTCGCCTGTCTCATGTCAGTTGGTCCAGAGGGCTGATCTTCCTTCTCTCACTTCGCATACATCAGGGGTGAGAGAAGGGCGGGATGAGCGGCGCGGGGACGGGGGGTGAGGGGGGGGGGGTCCATGCGCTGCGTGTGCAGTCGTCTCCCAATGGCTGTACAACACCCGACCATCGGGCCGCAAGGCTCAAGAGGCTGAGATCTCCTTCCACTTCAGGCACTCCGGGTGAACTACATTGCGGGGTGTTGCCCCCCCCCCCCCCCCCTCCCGACTCTGCCAGGCGTGGTCAAGACGTCCCCGCCTTCCGGGTTCTGTCCCCTACCCCGTCATGGGGCGAAGCATGAGCGCCCGGCCACCACGGAGATGGGTCCCGCCTTCCCGCCTGAGGGGGGGGGGGGCGCCTCTCGGCCAACAGGCCAGGAGGCAAGGGCGTCAGGAACTGCCAGTGCGCCAGAACTCCTGAGCAATACACCACACCGCAGTATCACGTTCCCACTACGAGAGAATGCAATTCCAATCTAGGACAACTAAACCCGCCTGGAGATTAGGGTACCCACCGATCCCACTGGACACACCATCCTTTGGCAGACAGCCCCGGGCCCTGTACTTGGTGGTCCGGCGGCCCGTGGGTGCGAATGCCCCGGGCGGGGGGGCCTGTGTGCCTGATGCCGACTCGGCTTTCCCCCGCGGCACTGAGCACGTTTATGCGCTCGGGAGCCAGCACGAATAGCCAACGGTCCATCGTATCATCACCGTCAGTTGTCTGGACGGGCTGACGGGTGCGAGGCGTGGGCGAGCAAGCGAGGGGGAGGGGCGGGGGAGACATCACCAGGGCGGGATTGATTTATGCTGCAGCACCTTGCACCCGAGGGCGGCTCGGCCCCCGCCTGGGTGTCCGTGAGGCCATCACTCGAAATGCCGCGGGAGGACGCACCAAACGCCCCCTGGCTCATGTGCTGGCAGCCTATGCCCGTTTGATCATCCCGGCACCAGCTCAGGGTTGTCCCGGAGCCGCGGCCACCAATTGCATTCTTGTTCTGGTCTGCCAGCGCCTGTGTGTCGAGGGGGGGGTTGAGGATG
>NW_009243002.1:13142-15641 GCF_000388065.1 Fonticula alba | reverse complement strand
CGGCCCCTGGCCCCACCTCCCCCCCCCCTCTGCCCGCCCCTTCCTCCCTCCCCCACCCCCTCCCCCACCCCCGCCCGCGCCCCTCCCCTCGCCTTCCTCCCTCTGCCCGCCCGCCCGCCCGCCCGCCCGTCTGCCTGTCCGGTGTCGGACTGCCTTTCCCTCCGCCCCTCGGACATGGGTGCACTTCCGGGTCCGCTCGTTGCTGTCCTTGTTGGGCCATGTGGGAGGAAACCTGTCTTCGTGGCGGCATGGGCACCTGGCGCGACGCCCGTTGTGAATGGGCTCCACACCGCGGCCTCCCTCCTCCTGCCTTCGCGTCATGTCTCTCCCCCCCCCATTCTCTTGGGACATTCGACACGAGGCAGCTCTCCCTCCTCCCTCCTCCCCCGATGTCTCCGGACAGCGTGTAGGTCTGATGTGCCATATCGTGGCCATTCGGATGCTCCTCGCGCTCCGAGCGACCACTTTCCTGGCCGTTTGACACCTCTCTTCATCCCCCCCCCCAATCCCAGCCCCCTCCCCGACTTTTGAGTGCCTCCTCTGACCCCCTTCTCTCTCTCTCTCTCGCGCTCTCTCTCGCGCTCTCTCCCCTCTCCCCTGGCAGTCTTACGTCCTTGAGAAGGGATTGTGTCTATCATGGCTTCTTCTCTGACCCGTGCCGCTGGTCCGTTTCCTCCTCCCTTCCCTTTCATTCATCTCCTGGCTCGGATGCTGACCTGTGTTCCACCCCCCATCTCTGGCCCTCTCCCTGTGTGTCCCTTGTTCTCTTCCCGCAGCGGCACGCTTCGTCGCCTCCAAGACCCTTGCGGTCACCGCCGGGGCTGCTACTGCCACCCCCGTCGCCGCCCTGGCCTCCTCGCTGGGCAGCGTCTCCGGTACCGCCGCTTCGGTTCCCAGCCGCGCTGCCGAGCTGGCCTCCCTCTACAGCACCCTGAACGCCCCCCAGCCGCTGCACGATCACGACCGTATCTTCACCAACCTTTATGGTCGCCACGATTGGGCCCTCAAGGGCGCCATGGCGCGCGTGCGTGCCCCCCCCCTCCTCCTACTCCCTCACCACCCTCCGCATATGTCCGCACATATTGACACCGCCTCTCCTTCTTTCCTTCTCCTCCATCTCTCTCTCTTCCCCTCGCTGCTCCATCCCCCTTTCTCGGCCCGCCTTCAGGGTGACTGGTTCAAGACCAAGGAGATCCTCCAGAAGGGCTCCACCTGGATCATCGACGAGATCAAGGCGTCCGGCCTCCGCGGTCGTGGTGGTGCCGGTTTCCCCACCGGTCTCAAGTGGTCCTTCATGAAGGGCGACTGGAATGACGGCCGGCCCAAGTATCTGGTTGTCAACGCCGATGAGGGTGAGCCCGGTACCTGCAAGGATCGCGAGATTATCCGCCACGACCCGCACAAGCTGGTCGAGGGGTGCCTGGTGGCCGGTCGTGCCATGGGTGCCTGCGCCGCGTACATTTACATTCGCGGTGAGTTCTACAACGAGACCTCCAACCTGCAGACCGCCATCAATGAGGCCTACAAGGCCGGCTTCCTGGGCAAGAACGCCTGCGGGTCCGGCTACGACTTCGACATCTACATCCATCGTGGTATGGGTGCCTACATTTGCGGCGAGGAGACCGCCCTCATCGAGAGTATCGAGGGGAAGGCCGGCAAGCCGCGTCTGAAGCCCCCATTCCCGGCTGATGTCGGTCTCTTCGGCTGCCCGACCACCGTGGCCAATGTCGAGACCGTGGCCGTGGCCCCGACCATTTGCCGCCGTGGTGGCTCCTGGTTCGCCTCCTTCGGTCGTGACAAGAACGCCGGCACCAAGCTCTTCTGCATCTCCGGCCATGTGAACCAGCCGATGACCGTCGAGGAGTCCATGTCCATCCCCCTGCGCGACCTGCTCGAGCGCCACTGCGGTGGCATCATCGGCGGCTGGGACAACCTCAAGGGTGTCATCCCCGGTGGTTCCTCTGTCCCGGTCATGACCCGCGACATCTGCGACACCGTCCTGTGCGTGATGCCCCCTCTCTCGCTTTCCCTGCTGCTTCCCCTCCATCTTCTGTTGGGGCTCTTCCTGCTGTGCTCCTCGATTCTCCCTTTTTTCTTTTTGACGCCTTCATCTTCCTGGCCGGGCGGGATGTTAACCTTTCTCCTCGGTCCCCTCTCCTGCGGCCTCCCCTCCACCTCCCCGTCACCGGTATGCAGCATGGACTACGACGCCCTGCGTGACGTTGGCTCCGGTCTCGGTACCGCTGCCGTCATTGTCATGGATGAGTCGACCAACATGGTTGATGCCATCGCCCGCCTGGCCCATTTCTACAAGCACGAGAGGTTCGTAAGCGAGTGTTGTTTGCCTCTTTTTTTTTCTCGCGACTCAGAGGAGCGGGGCAAACCTTCACAGGGTTTGCCCGCTCCCCCTGCTCAGCGATGTTGTGCACACATGACTGATGCCCGAGCCATGGCCACCCCGTGTCTCTTCCTCCTCCCCTGGTCTTCCCTGTTGTTGTC
>NW_009243002.1:11465-12942 GCF_000388065.1 Fonticula alba | reverse complement strand
ACCACCTGGCTGGACAACATGATGGCTCGCTTTGCCAAGGGCCACGCCACCCACGAGGAGATCGACACCATGTTCGAGCTGACCAAGCAGATCGAGGGTCACACCATTTGCGCCCTGGGTGATGCCGCCGCCTGGCCTGTTCAGGGTCTCATCCGCCACTTCCGCCATGAGCTGGTTGAGCGCATCTCGACCACCGACAAGGCCGGCACCAAGCACGCCACTGCTTAATGGCGCGCGTGTTTAGTCCGGCGGGGGGCGACCGCCTCCGTGCGCGCGTTCTCTCTCTCTCTCTCTCTCTCTCTCTCTCTCTCTCTCTCTCCCTCCCCCTCCCTCCTGCTTCCTCCTGCTTCCTTCGTCGGTCCAACTGCCCACGGCTCTGTGGCGACGACAGGATGAGGATGTGGGGGGTTGCGCACCCCCCCCCCCAGCGCCGGGTGTTCTCTCCCTCTTCATCTCTCCCTTGTCCCCCTTCTCCTCTTCCTCGGGTTCCCTTTCTTAGTCTCTCTACTGCCGGCCTCTGTTGTGTGCCCTCCCTGCAAGAGAGAGGTGCCACTGTCGCGGTTGCAGAGCGGGGCCACCTCTCGGATTGTGGTCGGAGAGCTCTGTGTGCCCGCACGAGAGAGCTACGGAGGGAGAGAGATGGCCAGCGAGCAAGTACCTGTGAGTCGTCTCGACGTCGGGGCCGGCGCAGCCACGCACTCTCAGCCTGAGGGCGCTGACCAGAGGGGTACATGTCCCCCCCGGGGCCTGGCCAAGAGGGGCCCCGGCGGAGGAACAGAAGAGACGAGAACGCCAGGAGACGAGGCGCCGCGGGGATAGGCACACCACTGACTTCGGCAGTGCGCGCGCCTTTCTCACTTGCTTCCTCCTTCGCTTCCCTTCTCCTCCTCCCCTGCGGCGCCGCCCTCCTCTTCACACACCCATCATCCCCACCCCCTCCTCTCCCCTTCCCTGCTCCCTCTTCCCCCCTGCTGCACACATATCCGCGGGGAGGGGGCCCAAGCAGGGCCAGGCGAGGCGAGAACCAGAGAGCCCTTCTAGCCCTCTTCCCTCTCCCCTCTCCCTAGACCATAGCAATCAGTCTTCCAGTATGCACACAAAATATATACACAAGAAAACACAGAGTGTCCCCCTTTGGAGGAGTGGGTGGGGGAGAGCGAGAGAGAAGAAGAGGAGGAGCATGCATCTCCTCGCCACCGCGCCCTGCGGGTCTTTCCCGGTGCTCTGAACATATGATCCGCATGTGACCCAGATCACATGCCAGGTTTTGAGTGGTCTCCTTTCCCATCCGGCCCGTCGACGGCGCCCGGGTCTGGGGGAGGGATGCCGGCTGTCCTGGCAGATGGGGGTCGGTCAGTCGGTCGGTCCCCCTGCGTGCTTGTGTGAGTCTGTCTGCATGTTTGTGTGTCTGTGTGTGCACATGTAGACTGTGCTCGGGTCCCCATGTTCTTTGGAGCCGAGGCGGAGAGGGGGGCGG
>NW_009243002.1:3779-11095 GCF_000388065.1 Fonticula alba | reverse complement strand
CCACCCTCGCACCTTCGCCTTTTAGTCCCCTTCACACACACCCACACACAGCTTTCAGCCGGGCCCCGAGTTGCCTTCTGTGAGAGCGCAGATCTCTCCTCATCTGCCGTGCTTTTCAAGCCTTCCGGCCCGAAGCTGGCAGAGCAAGTGCGCCTCGACGAGGCTCACCCCCTACAGGCGCCTCCAGGCCGATCTCCTTCGGGGCACCGCGACCATCGGTCCCCCTCCCCTGGGCTCTTCTTCACATCTCCCCCCGCGCATCTGAGTCCCTGGACCTGGTCGCTGTCGCAATGCTCTCTCTTGCACTCAGCTTCTCCAAGCTCCTTGGCCAGCCGGAGGATATTCACACCCTTGTTCTCGGCCTTGAGGGTGCCGGCAAGACGGTACTCCCCCCGCCCCCCCCCCCCGCCCCCCTCGCCTGAGCCTTGGCTTTCACCTCGTGCAGCACTCACCCCTTGCCCGAGCTTACCCCCTTTGCTCCTCCCCTGCCTTCTAAGACCATCCTTGAGTGCTTTCGGCAGCTGATTCTAAAGCAGCCTCGTCGGCTAATTATGCCCACGAGCGGGCTCAATGGTCCGAGCACAGCCTTCCCCACTCCTCACCGCGTCACCGCGTCACCGCTCGCCGGCCCGCTGCTCACTATTTCTCCACCTTCTTGTGTTTTTCCTTTTAGTCGCATCATTGGACATCCCCTCCGGATCACTCTTTTCTCCCGGCACCAAAGTCAACCTCCTGGACATGAGCGGGCGGATGGAGTGGCGCAAGCTCTGGGCCAAATACTTTCAACGGGCACAGGCACTCATTTTTGTGATCGACTCGACCGACGTGCCGCGCCTTGCGCCGGCCGTGGAAACACTGCGTGCGTCTGGGCCACGCATGGCGTGGGCATTTGGTCGTGGGATTGGCTCGCCACTTCCTGTCCGCACTTGCTGACCGCCCCCTCCCCCCCCCCCCCCCCTCTTCTCCTCCCTCTAGTCGGGCTCCTGAAGCACCAGGATCTCCATCAAAAGCCGGTGCTGATCCTTTTCAACAAAAGCGACCATCCCGATGCCCTCCCCCTTCACAATCTAATCCCGCTGCTCGAGGAGGCTGGCCTCTTCGAGGATGACGAGGGCTTGGCCGATGCCGGGATAGATGGCCTTTCGGGCTCTGACACCGAAGATGCCCCTCCTCCGGCCATGGTGGACCTCACCTCGACCGCCGATCTGGCCTCCACAGCCACGCCCTCATCTCTGGAGAGCCTGTCGCCATCGGGGGTTCCAGCTTCAGTCGAGGCACCTCCCCTTGCGCCGACGCCCATCGACTTCCTGGAAAACCGCCCTCTCCGGGTGCAGGCCAGCAGCGGTCTGAGTGGGTGCGTGTTCGTCCTCTGCCTTCCTCTCGGTTTCTGCCCGTCACATTTGCACATTTTCCTGACGCTTCCCTGCCCTTCCTTGTGTGGGATGTGGGGGTATCCTTCCGCCCAGCGAGGGGCTTCTTTTGGCACTTGAGTGGCTGATTACGGCCTCCCGGCGGGCGGCCAGGGCCCAAACTGTCCGGGCAGCCGGGTGAGTGGACCGCCTCTTTGACCGCCGGGGATTGTAGTGCTGCTGCTCGCGCGCACACGCACACGCGCACGCACACGCACACGCACACGCACGCATACACCCGGCCATCCCCGATGGGCCCCTTGTCAAGCCCGATCACCACTCTTGAGGCCTCATACGTTGGCACTCACCTTGCCCGATGCGTCCCTTTCGCACTTTTCGCATGGGTGAGAGGTGTCCCCCTTTTGGCGGGCGATGGGCGACACCACACTCCCGATGGGCCTTGATCGCACCTACGTGAGGGCGAAGTGGGAAGATGGTGGTTGGAGGAGGAGGAGGAGGGCGCGCTTGGGGCCCTGTAGAATGTGGACAATGCTCCAAATAAAATACCGCCTATGTGGGGAAACCAGTAGATCAGCTCCTTTGGCTATCTTTTTATCTTGATGCTTCTTTGCCCACCTCCCCTGTTCCGTGGCTTTTTTTTTTCGCCCCTCCTCAATTCGTGGCTCCCGCTTTCCCCTTTCTCCGCGCGATGACTTCGCCCAAAGTCCTGGCCTTCCTGGCTGGGGTCTGTGGCGCCGGAGCCGGCGTAGTGCTGGCCCTCGCGGCGCGACTGTTCCCCGGTGACCCGGTGGCGGTGTTGAAGTCCGGCGGGATGGCCGCCCTGCAGGAGGTCTTTCCCTCGCTGGCTTTGTATGGCCTGCATTTTGCCCTGAATGCTGCCATGTGGTGGTTCCACACGGCCTCCGTGGCATCGGCACCGCGGGACCCCGCCAGCCGCGAGAAGTCTCCCGAGCCCTCGAGCTCCGCCGCGGCTGTGGTCACGCTGGTTGCCAATACCGTTTTCTCGGTATGTCTCTCTCTCCCCCCTCCTTTGCCCCTCTCCACCGATGTTGGAAATCCTTGCGGTCGAGCAAGTTCCCGCCCCCCCATTTGTCTTACTTCTCTCTCCCTCCCTCCCTCCCTCTCTCTCTCTCTCCCTCCCCCCCGGAAATATTACTCCGGGATCTACTCGAATGCACACGCCCTCGACACACTGTACCCTGATCAGGCTCTCCTGTCGCGCCTGCTCCTCGGTGAGCGGCTGGGACACCCATGGCGCTGGGCGATCGGGGCGGCAGTCGCCGGGCTTGGGGCAACCTTGGTCACCCGGGGAACTGGCGCGGCCGAGGCAGCAGCACCCCCCGCGCCCGACGGATCCCACATCGCCCGCACCAAGGCCGATTAGCTTGCTCCAATCCCTGCTGTATGTGCCCGCCCCCCCCCCACCTCTTTTAATGTCCTTTCCCTGTCCTCTCTCGATCAACCGACAGTGGGCAGCTTTCCGAATGTCAACTCCCACCGCAACATGATCACACTTCCAACCTAAATGCCTGTGTCGCTCCTTGTTCCGCGGGCATGACCGGCCTTCCTGGGGCCCCTCAGCAGTTTACACCGGGCCCCCTTCCCTGGTGGGGGTCTATGTCCGGCGAGCTGGTGTTGTTGAGGAAGCTGTTCTCGCTTTTGTTGACGCCCTCCTGCTCTCTCCGAGTTGGTGATCGGGGCAGGCATCTCCCCGGTTGTGGACCTGTGTGTTCGCCGCCCTGCCTACGGGTGGTGGGCTGGCAGGTCGGCGAGCTGGGGGCGCGCGGGGAGCGGCTTGGGTTTGTAAGTGTGTATGCGGGGGGGGGGGGGGGGGGGCATTTTCTCCGGCCAGCCGGGGTGTTCCTGGAGCAAACAGAAAGGGGGCACCCGCCCGGGCGGGGCCGGAGAGCCTTCGCGACCCCTTCCCGGAGAGGGCAACCCCTCTCCTGGGGGATTGGGGGCTGGTGAATCCTGAGTCCAAGGGGCGGTATGGTGCCCGCGGCCTCCTCACAGGAATCAACCCACCGACTCCGTCGACAGACAGGCCTCCCTCCCTCCCTCCCTCCCTCCCTCCCTCCCCCCCCCTCTCTCTCTCTCCCTCTCTCTGGCTCTCCCCTCCCCCCTTTTGCTACCCCGCCTCCGACACACCATGGACACCCTCATCCCTCTGATCAATCGTCTCCAAGACGTGACTCTCTCGGCCGGACTCCCGAATGTCATTGATCTGCCCCAGATCGCGGTCATCGGCGCGTGCGTACTTTGGACCACCTAGATGGTTGCCCTTTGCTTCCCTCTCCGTCTCCACCCTGCTATTCCCCTCTCACCCCGCCCCCCCCCCCCCCCTTCTCACTGGCGTTGTCATGTGTAGCCAGAGTTCCGGCAAGAGTTCCGTCCTGGAGAACATCGTCGGGCGTGACTTCCTTCCGCGTGGTACCGGGATCGTCACCCGCCGGCCTCTGGTCCTGCAGTTGGTGCACGCCAAGCCCGGCACCGCGAAGACCAGCTCCGGGCAGCCGGCCCCGGCCGAGGAGTTCGGTGAGTTCCACCACCTCCCAGGCAAGGTCTTCACCGACTTTGGCCAGATTCGCGAGGAGATCATCCGGGACACGGACGAAAAGACCCGCGGTGACAAGGGTATGTTGCTCTCATGCCCTGCTTTTCCATGATGCACCTGGGTCCCCTCTGCCCACTTCCCTTCTTCTGTCCCGGCTCTTGTCCGATCGGCGTTGGTTTGATACATATGCACACACACACACACACACATACACACGCACACACGATCGTTGAACGCGCTCGCCGGTATTTCGCCCACCTGACTTGCTTCCTCCGCCTCCCTCTGCCCCCCCCCCCCCTGCCTCCCTCGCTTCGTGCCCAGGTGTCTCGCCCCTGCCCATCCACCTGAAGATTGTCTCGCCCAATGTCCTGAACTTGACCCTGGTGGATCTGCCCGGCATGACCAAGGTCCCGGTTGGCGACCAGCCCAGCGATATCGAGGCACAGATCCGGAACATGTGCATCAACTACATCAACCGCAAGAATGCCATCATCCTGGCTGTGACGGCTGCCAACACGGATCTGGCCAACTCGGATGCGCTGAACCTGGCCCGGCAGGTGGACCCGAAGGGCGAGCGCACCATCGGTGTGCTGACCAAGATCGACATCATGGACAAGGGCACCGACGTGTTGGACATCCTGGCCGGCAAGGTGGTCCCCCTGCAGTTGGGCTATGTGCCGGTGGTCAACCGCGCCCAGCGGGACATCGATTCGGCCAAGTCCATTCGCGATGCGCTGGATTTCGAGCGGCGCTTCTTCGAGAACCACTCTTCCTACTCCAATCGGGCCCAGTATTGCGGCACTCCCTTCCTGACGACCAAGCTGAACCACATCCTGACGCATCACATCCGCGTGACCATGCCGGAGCTTCGTGCCAAGATCCAGCAACAGCTGGTGATCCAGCGCAACCGTCTGACCGAGCTCGGCCACTCGGAGCACGATGCGTCAGCCATGTCCTCCGATGCCCAGGGCAGCAACATTATCCTGACCCTGATCTCGGACTTCTGCCACGAATTCCGCACCATCCTCGACGGCCAGTCGTCCAGCCTGCCGAACAAGGAGCTCTCCGGCGGCGCGCGCATCAGCTTCGTCCTGCACCAGATCTTTGCCACGAATGTCCGTGTGCTGGACCCCTTTGAGACCATCAAGGACCATGACATCCGGACGCTGCTGTACAACACCTCGGTATGTGGGGACGCCGGCTGGTCATTCTGGCTTGTCGCTTTGTTGGAATCCCGCTGCCCACTTTTTCTCCTGCTTTCCCCTTCTTCTCCTCCTGCTGTTCCTCCTCCGGTTACTCTTCTTTATCCGCCTCCCTCCGACACGTCTGACTCTTCCCCCTCCCCCCTCCCCCCTCCCCGCGCCTCCTCCCGCTTCGTCTGTTCCTTTTCTCTTGCTGCCACCCAGGGCTCCTCGCCCAATCTCTTTGTCAGCGGCCAGTCGTTCGAGATTCTGGTTCGTCAGCAAATCGAGCGCCTGACCGAGCCCTCGCTCAAGTGTGTCGGCCTTGTGTTCAATGAGCTCACGCGCATTCTCCATGCTGTGGAGGAGAAGCAGCGTGTCTTCATGCGGTATCCGCTGCTCCGGACGAAGTTCCGCTCGGCCTACATGAACTTCCTGAAGACCGCCCTGGAGCCCACCAACCGCCTGGTGGGGGACATCATCCGGGCCGAGGCCAGCTACATTAATACCGCCCACCCGCACTTCATCACTGGCCACCGGGCCATGACGATTGCCAACCAGCGGCTGTTTGGGAACCGTGCCCCGGCGCCTGAGCAGCCGGCCCAGCAGCAGCCGGCCCAGCAGCAGCCGGCCCAGCAGCAGCCGGCTCAGCAGCCCGGGCAGCAGGGTGCTCAGAGTGCGCCCGCTCTGCCGACTCGGCCGCCCCCGCAGTACCCCGCCCCGCAGGCGCCCGTCAGTGGCACCGGCGCGCCGGCCATCAGCAATGCCGACTTCTTCGGCGGCATCCAGGGTGCCGAGGGGACGTCGGTTACCGCCAACGGCACGTTGGTGCTCAACGGTCCGCCGGCCAAGCTCGAGGCCACCGGGGCCATGTCCTCTCGCGAGCAGCTGGAGATCGAGGTCATCAAGGAGCTGGTGTCGTCCTACTTCAGCATCGTGCGCATGACCATCTCGGACATTGTGCCGAAGTCCATCATGCTGCATTTGGTCAACTTCACCAAGGACTCCCTGCAGGGGGAGATGATCGCCGAGGTGTATCGCGACAACTGGGTGGGGTCCTGCCTGCAGGAGGCCCCGGAGATTGTCCAGCGCCGCCGGGACACCCTGGCCCTGGTGAACGCCCTGCGCAAGGCGGATGAGGTCCTTTCCACCGTCTAAAGGGCGATGGATCCGTTTCTCTCTCTCTCTCTCTCTCTCTCTCTCTCTCGTCCTTCCTTCGTCTGTGCACGCACCCACACATCATGTCACCTCTCCTCGACTTTCCCGTTCCGCCTTCGACCCCCGTCTCCCCTATGTCCAAGCAGCAATGAGCCGTCCTGGATTTGGCCCGAGGATCCAATGCATGGACTTCACAGGGTGGATACTGGCGTTGCTCAGCCCCGGCTTGGGGAGGCTGAGTTGGGAGAGGGAGAGAGGGAAAAAGACAGCGAGCGTGTCCCTCGAAAGAATGGGTATATTGGTTGTGGCTGCCGGCGAGGCACAAAGATCCCGGGCCTGTGCCTCCTTAGGCATGAGCAACACCATCAATGATATCGTCGGCTGAGATATCGGATCCGAGAGCCCGGAGAAGGTTGCAAATATACTTCAACCGAGAGTCCGCGCGTATGAGTAAATTGGCATCATTGCTTGGGGGCGGGCAGGGGGCGGGCAGGCGGGAGGGGTGAAGAACACCGAGCCAAGACGCGGACGTACCCGAATGTCCGCAACCATTTGCAAGCTCGGCGAGGAGGCCTCTCCAGCCAGCTTCTATCGATCGCCCAAGCGTGACTGGAGTTCAGACGTTTCCTTTCCCATCTAGTCCGCGCGTATGAGTAAATTGGCATCATTGCTTGGGGGCGGGCAGGGGGCGGGCAGGCGGGAGGGGTGAAGAACACCGAGCCAAGACGCGGACGTACCCGAATGTCCGCAACCATTTGCAAGCTCGGCGAGGAGGCCTCTCCAGCCAGCTTCTATCGATCGCCCAAGCATCGAAGAGGGCCCGATGACGGGCGGCATGCGGGTCAGAGAGGCGGCACAGTGATGTCTTTGGGGCAGCGCCGCTCTCGGGCTTGGGGTGCGTACTTGTGAAAAGATGGCTGCATTCCGACAGGCATCGGCCACTGCCAAGCATACCGTCTTGATCCAAACGTCCAAATAGTCCCCGGCATCGGCAGGCTGAGCGGCGGGATCTTCCTCCGCGGCACTGGCACCGGTCAGGCTGCCGGGCGCAGA